>NW_006711180.1:0-207997 GCF_000167675.1 Trichoderma reesei QM6a
ATTATTAATATAAGAGTATATATAATAAATTTAATATATAAAGTATATAAAAGTAATTTTTATATATTTATTATAATTTATTTTATTAATTAAAATTAATATTTTAAATTAAAGTATATAAAAAATATACTTAAGTAATAAATATTTATATAACTTTTTATAAATAAATAAAAAATATATAAAATTTTAAAAAAAAATAATATATAATATAATATTTTTTATATATTTATTATATTTTTTTTAAGCTATTATATAATATAAAGTAAAAAAAAATAAAAATATTAAAAATTAAAAAAATTATTTAAAAAAAAACTAATAAAGCTATAACCTTAAAAAGACTAGTTTTATAAAAAGAAAAAAATCTATATTAATTAGGTATAGTAAAAATTATTAAAACTTTATTATTAAGAAAAAAGTACTTTTAGTATAAAAAAAAGAGAAATTTCTCTTATAAGCTATTACTGCCTTTTTTAAAATAAAGCCTTAAAAAATTAAAACTTTAATTCTAGCTTTAATACTTACTTTAAAAATTAAAAAAAAATATATATATAATCCTTATAGCTTATAATATATAAAAAGATTTTTTTAATATTTTTAAAGCCTTTATTTAAGATATAGTAAAATAGTAAAAAAAAGTAAAAATTTAATCTAGGGTAGGAAGCTTATAAAAAAGTAAAAGATCTTATATATTAAAAATATATAAAATTCTAATTAAAAATAAGTATTTTAAAGCTATTTTTTTTATATTTTTAGCTATTTTATTTATTAATAAAAAGCTATATAATATATTATTTTATTATTATATTTATATATAAAGCTTAAAATACCTATTTATTAAAGAAATATAGCTATATAAAAAATATATATAATTTTAATACTTAATAAGCTACTTAAAGCTATTTTTTATATATTTTTAGCTATTTTATTTTATAATAAATAGCAGTTTTATATTATAAGTATAAAATAATATACTTTTTTTATAAAGTAAAAATAAATACTTATATAAGTAAAAATAGCTATATAAAAAATATATAAAAATCTAGTAAAAAATAAGCTATTTAAAGCTATTTTTTATATATTTATAGCTATTTTATTTTACTTTAATTTTTATAAGTAAAAAGCCTTTTTTACTTTTTTTTTTCTTTAAGGCTTACTTAAGTAAAAGGTAAGTAAGTAAAGTAGTAAGGGTAAATACACTAGCAGGGATACTAACTGGATTTTAAGCTAATTATTTACTTAAGTAAGCTACACCTTACCTCTTAAATAATATACCTTATCTTCTTCCTTAAATAAAAAGCTAACTAAACTAGATATAAAATAGTAAATTATATAAAAAAATCTATTAAAAAATTAGCTTTTTAATAGTACTACTTATAGCTTAATGCACTTACTAATAGCCTAGTTATTTATAAGTAAAGATTCTTATACTACTACCTTTTAAGCTTAAGTATTGCAGGGGGAAAGGCACTAGCAGGGATACTAACTAGATTTTAAGCCAATTATTTAAGTGGGTCCTAGGCCCCACCCCTTATTAATACTATACTTAATTAAGGAGAAAATTATAAAAATACTATTTTTTATTTTTTAGCTTTTTTAAGCTAACTAAAAAAGGTATAGCTTAAATAAAAATATATAAAAATCCGCCTAGCTTAAACTATTCTAAAGGTATTATTTTTATTTATAAAAGCCTATATATAGTTAGTTTTTTATAAGCTTAAAAGTAAACTTAAATAAAAGAGAAAAAAAAAATTTTATTAAGTTTTTCTTTTCTCTCTTAACCCTAGGTATAAAGCACCTGTAAATAAGGAAAAAAAAATTATTTTATAATAAAACCTTTATTTAAAATAAGGGTTTAATATAGTAAGGTATTTAAGGTAGGTAAGAAATCTTTATTTAAGTAAAGAATTTAAGTTAGGTAAGAAATCTTTATTTAAGTAAAGAATTTAAGTTAGGTAAGAAATCTTTATTTAGGTAAAGAATTTAAGTTAGGTAAGAAATCTTTATTTAAGTAAAGAATTTAAAGTAGGTAAGTTAAGCTAGATATTTTTATTTAAGTAAAGAATTTAAGTTAAGTAAGAAATCTTTATTTAAGTAAAGAATTTAAGGTAAGTAAGTTAGGCTAGATATTTTTATTTAAATAAAGAATTTAAGTTTAGCTAAATATCTTTATTTAAGTAAAGAATTTAAATTAGATAAGAAATCTTTATTTAAGTAAAGAATTTAGGTTAGGTAAGAAATCTTTATTTAAGTAAAGAATTTAAGTTAAGTAAGTTAGGCTAGATATTTTTATTTAAGTAAAGAATTTAAGTTTAGTAAGAAATCTTTATTTAAGTAAAGAATTTAAGTTAAGTAAGAAATCTTTATTTAAGTAAAAAATTTAAATTAAGTAAGAAATCTTTATTTAAGTAAAGAATTTAAGGTAGATAAGAAATCTTTATTTAAGTAAAGAATTTAAGTTAGGTAAGAAATCTTTATTTAAGTAAAAAATTTAAGGCAGGTAAGTTAGGCTAAATATTTTTATTTAGGTAAAGAATTTAAATTAGGTAAAAAATCTTTATTTAAGTAAAGAATTTAAGGCAGGTAAATTAGGCTAAATATCTTTATTTAGGTAAAGAATTTAAGTTTAATAAGAAATCTTTATTTAGGTAAAGAATTTAAGTTAGGTAAGAAATCTTTATTTAAGTAAAGAATTTAAGTTTAATAAGAAATCTTTATTTAAGTAAAGAATTTAAAGTAAGTTAGATATTTTTATTTAAATAAAGAATTTAGGTTTAGTAAGAAATCTTTATTTAAGTAAAGAATTTAAGGCAGGTAAGTTAGGCTAGATATTTTTATTTAAGTAAAGAATTTAGGTTTAGCTAAATATCTTTATTTAAGTAAAGAATTTAAGTTTAGTAAGAAATCTTTATTTAAGTAAAGAATTTAAGTTAGGCTAAATATCTTTATTTAAGTAAAGAATTTAAGTTTAGCTAAATATTTTTATTTAAGTAAAGAATTTAAGTTTAGTAAAAAATCTTTATTTAAGTAAAAAATTTAAGTTAAGTAAGAAATCTTTATTTAGGTAAAGAATTTAAAGTAAGTAAGTTAAGCTAGATATTTTTATTTAAGTAAAGAATTTAAGTTAGGTAAGAAATCTTTATTTAAGTAAAGAATTTAAAGTAAGTAAGTTAGGCTAGATATTTTTATTTAAGTAAAGAATTTAAGTTAGGCTAGATATTTTTATTTAAGTAAAGAATTTAAGTTTAGCTAGATATTTTTATTTAAGTAAAGAATTTAAGTTTAATAAGAAATTTTTATTTAGGTAAAGAATTTAAGTTAAGTAAGAAATCTTTATTTAAGTAAAGAATTTAAGGTAGGTAAGTTAGGCTAAATATCTTTATTTAAGTAAAGAATTTAAGTTTAGTAAAAAATCTTTATTTAAGTAAAGAATCTAGGTTAAGTAAGAAATCTTTATTTAAGTAAAGAATTTAAGTTAAGTAAGAAATCTTTATTTAGGTAAAGAATTTAAAGCAGGCTAAATATCTTTATTTAAATAAAGAATTTAAGTTTAATAAGAAATTTTTATTTAAGTAAAGAATTTAAGTTAAATAAGAAATCTTTATTTAGGTAAAGAATTTAAGGCAGGTAAATTAAGCTAAATATTTTTATTTAGGTAAAGAATTTAAGTTTAGTTAAATATTTTTATTTAAATAAAGAATTTAGGTTTAGTAAAAAATCTTTATTTAAATAAAGAATTTAAGTTAAGTAAGAAATCTTTATTTAGGTAAAGAATTTAAGGTAAGTAAGTTAGGCTAAATATTTTTATTTAGGTAAAGAATTTATATTTAGTAAGAAATCTTTATTTAAGTAAAGAATTTAAGTTAGGTAAAAAATCTTTATTTAGGTAAAGAATTTAAGGTAGGTAAGTTAGGCTAGATATTTTTATTTAAGTAAAGAATCTAGGTTAAGTAAAAAATTTTTATTTAAGTAAAGAATTTAAGGTAAGTAAGTTAGGCTAGATATTTTTATTTAAGTAAAGAATTTAAGTTAAGCTAGATATTTTTATTTAAGTAAAGAATTTAAGTTTAGCTAGATATTTTTATTTAAGTAAAAAATTTAGGTTTAGTAAGAAATCTTTATTTAAGTAAAGAATTTAAGTTAGGTAAGAAATCTTTATTTAGGTAAAGAATTTAAGGTAAATAAGTTAGGCTAGATATTTTTATTTAAGTAAAGAATTTAAGTTTAGCTAGATATTTTTATTTAAGTAAAGAATTTAAGTTAGGTAAGAAATCTTTATTTAAGTAAAGAATTTAAGTTAAGTAAGAAATCTTTATTTAAGTAAAGAATTTAAGGTAAGTAAGTTAAGCTAAATATTTTTATTTAAGTAAAGAATTTAAGTTTAGTAAGAAATCTTTATTTAAGTAAAGAATCTAGGTTAGGTAAGAAATCTTTATTTAAGTAAAGAATTTAAGTTAGGTAAGAAATTTTTATTTAAGTAAAGAATTTAAGGCAGGTAAGAAATCTTTATTTAAGTAAAGAATTTAAGTTAGGTAAGAAATTTTTATTTAGGTAAAGAATTTAAGGTAAGTAAGTTAGGCTAAATATTTTTATTTAGGTAAAGAATTTAAGTTAGGTAAGAAATCTTTATTTAAGTAAAGAATTTAAGTTTAGCTAAATATTTTTATTTAAGTAAAGAATTTAGGTTTAGTAAGAAATCTTTATTTAGGTAAAGAATTTAAATTAGGTAAGAAATCTTTATTTAGGTAAAGAATTTAAGTTTAGTAAGAAATCTTTATTTAAGTAAAGAATTTAAGTTAGATAAGAAATCTTTATTTAAGTAAAGAATTTAAGGTAGGTAAGTTAGGCTAGATATTTTTATTTAAGTAAAGAATTTAAGGCAGGCAAGAAATTTTTATTTAGGTAAAGAATTTTTAACTTAAACTTATAAGACTAGTTTTTACTTTATAATTTTTATTAATTAAAAAACTAAGCTAAACTAATTAAAAAGGTATTTTTTATTAAGTAAGGTTTTTTTATTTAGGCTTAGTAAATTTTTAATTTATATTATATTTAAAATATATTTTTTATTAAGTTATATAATATTAAGCTAAAGGTATTTTAATATAAAAGTTTTAAATATTTTATAATTAATTTTAAAAAAATACTATTAAAAATTAAAAAGAAGTTTTAAAATATAAATTTTTTAATAGATTTTATTATATTTTTTATATTTATTTTAACTTAAGATTTAAAAAAAAATTTTTCTCTTTTTACTTTAACTTTTACTTTATAAATAAAATATAATTAATACTAACCTTAATAATTAATTTAATTAAACCTTAAAGTATAGTAATAGCTTTATTATTTATTTTTATAAGCTATAAAGTAAAAGCTATAAAGTTATTAAGGCTTAGTAAAATAAGCCTAAGCTAAGCTAAGGACTAGGTTTATATAGTAAACTAAGTAGCCTGCCTCTTACTTATAGCCTTAATTTATATAATAAGTTTATTTAAACTCTAAATCTTTTAAAAATCTTTATTAATAATAAAGGACTTAATGCCTTTTTTTACTAATTTAATATAATACTTTTTTATAATAGCTTACTAAAAGGGGCTAATTAAACTAGTAGGCTTTATACTACTTTTAGCTCCTAGCCTAAAAGTAAGGGATTTAATAAATATATTAAAAGTTAATAGGCTTATTAATATATATAAGTAATATATAAATAAGTCCTAATTAAAGCAGTTAGCTAATATAAGCTATATTACTAAAAAGTAAGATAAATCTCCTTACTTAATATATATTAATATTTATAATTAGCTAAGGGGAAGAGAAGTAGAATTATTTTATATTATATTTATAGCTAGAAATAAGCTCTACTTCCCTTTATTATAATATTATATTTTTATATTTAAAACAGTCCTATAACCTAGGTACTTACTTACTAACTATTAAGGACTATCCTGCTTATATAATAGCATGCTAAAGAATACTAATATACTTATAAAGGAGTCTTAAAGCTTTATAATTGCCCCTGCTTTTTTTAAAGAGTTTTAGATTCTTCTTATTTTTATTTCCTTATATTATATATAAAGATATTAAATATAATAATAAGCAATTTTAATTATAGAAAGATTAGGGGAGAGATACCTTAGCTTGCTGCAGGGTTTAGGGGCGCTTTCTTATCTAGGTGCCTACCTATATGTACTTATCCCTAAGCATCTCATGCAGTAACTCAGCCAGCCAGGGGTAGGAGAGAAAAGAGGTTGCAATGCCATTCCAGACTAAGGACCGAGCTTTCTCTCCTAAACACCGCAAAACTTAACCAGGGTAATGGACAAAGCGATACAGGCGAAGGATTGCGAGAAGGCTTCAGTCGGCTCAGGAAAAGACACGAGGCGTCTGTTTAGGAGAAGGTTGGCCCAAGGTCAGTCCAGCCTATCGCCTCTTGTCCGCATCATGACCAATAAGCAAACAAAAACCGCGGACTATAACAGCGGAATGGCATAGAGGAGGAGGCGACCGTCAATCATCAGACCTCCAAAACTAAATGGGAAAATACCCATTGCTGGGAACGCCCTTGCGACAAGGCACCAGGAAAAGGCTATCGACCTGGATTGGTATTGCTCTTGGCTGTCGAGCCGCCTGCTTAATTTACCAGCAACTGTCGCAAGCCTCCGAACTCAGGGCAAATCAGTTCGAGACATAGCAGCCTTCAATAGTGTTTGTGGCCATGTTGAATCTTACCTTCGCGAAAACCGCAGCTGTGGCATCAACGATGTGGTTGAGCACCTCCAGGAATTAGAGGTATTTGATGACAACAGCGAGGACTGCGAAACCTTCAACGCAATGCAACTCCTTGTTTTCTCAGCCCTGGGGTGGAAATCCATGGTCTACCAGCCGGAATTTAACGTCTGCAGCCCCGATAAGCTGGCCAATCATGACGGCAACGGTCCAGATTCTGGTCTAGTCTTCGACGTGTACAATGTGCCAGCCGACATGTGCGTTCGCCCATTGTTCGTCCTGCTGAAATGCTTCGGAAACCTCCTGCCCGCCCGCTCCAGTAGCAGCACTCAATTTGCAGTCGAGACGAGCAAGACCGCCGCTTCTTGGGCCGCGCTGTACCCAAGCGAGGTGAATGCCTACTTGTTACATACGCTGCTAGGCGTGCGTTTCCGCTGGGTTGACTCGATTGCGCTACATCTCGACTACGACAAGTCAAGTCGCACGCTTTCCATATTCTGCTTTCCGTCAATCTGCGCTTCTCAGCTGGAATCACGCAGCGGCACCATCTTTGCGTTTGCCAGCACTGAGAGAAACGGAGTAGATCCTCGCGCTGACGAAGATGACATTGCTCATCTACTGGAAGAGATTCTCCTGTCATACCGATTGCTATTCGGCCAATGCGAAAAGTCCAGAAAGTTTTTCCGGCTCGTCTTTGACTCAGCCAACTTGCCGTTTCCCCAGCCCGACACCCTTCTGCACGTCCTTTGTGGACAGCGCCAGCTCAGTCATGATGCTTACCATGCAAACTTGCTGCCGAGGGACCGCCGAGTTTATTATGCGGCGCGGGACTTCCCTGTTTTATATGAGAGAGTTGAGTTGCTGGCAAAGGAACTGAGCGGGGGCAGACCGAGGTCAATGTCGGGACTCCTCCGTGATCGACGAGACACTTTACAATTTTGGACCTTTTGGCTGGTCGCCTTGTTTGGGGGTTTAAGTATTTCGCTGGCTACCATCCAGACGATATTGCAGGCTATCCAGATTGCTCAACAAGCTGGAAAGATATAGATAGGCCTGCGCATGGAGTCGTGGTGTTAGACGGTTCCCCCACCTCTCACTTGCCGAAATTACTCCCAATAGCATTACTACTTTATGCATGCAGTTGGGATATTCTATATGGTTTGAACCGCTATTTCTCAGCAGCGATGGCGAGTCAGCGGGGTTTGGCCGGCAGCTAAAACGATCCTGGTGGTATTACTTATGTTTGCAACGTAAGTGGTGGAGTTCTGGCACTTGCATGAGGGGAAGTTCCTCTCTGTCTCTAGCTTAACCGCTCACCGTGGCTAACATTCATCTTATTCCTGCAATGATCAGAAGTTGCCCAGTCGTGGTTTTATTCTTTATTATATTCATTTACTTTGTGTCACTGGTTTTCTTCCCGCCTCATAGAATCTTGCTCCATACTACCCCCGCAGCCATGAGTATCACGCATACCGTGCTCTTCCAGATGAAGGCGGACGTGAAGCCTGAGGATGTGAAAGCGGTTCGTATCATACTTATCCCTCAAGCCTACATCTGGTGCCAAAGCTCACACAATCATCCCAGGCTTGCAGTCGCTTTCTTGCACTCAAGGACAATTGCATCCACCCAACAACAAACACTCCATACATCGCCTCATTAAAGGGTGGCCAGGACAACTCTCCTGAGGGATTGCAGGTATGGGACAACCGTAGTAAGCCTGTAGCTCTGTTCGTGTACTGACAGCTATGGAAGAATGGCATTACCCATGGATTTGTCGTGGAATTCAACTCTGCGGAGGATCGAGACTATTATGTTAAGACGGACCCTGCTCATCAGGCTTTTGTCAAGAGCATTGGCGGCCTGGTTGAGAAAGCAATCGTGGTTGACTTTGCTGATAGGGTCTACTAGAGCTCTGCTTTTATTACTCACTCAGCCACTCGGGGAGATGAATAAGATACACACGCACTCACGCATATATGTTATATATAGTTGTCCTTTATAGTGTTAGTAGTGCTAATACATATTGATGCTTCTTTTACTAGCTTAGATCTTCGTCTCATGTAGTTTGCTTTCTGGTAAATAGAATATATTTATAACTTTATGATTAGTTCTTTTACGTAAGGGAAATTCCGGTTACAAGCTTTTCCAAGTCCTTTACTTTGAGAAAGCACTCTTGATAAACTCTGCAACACGCTCTGTGTTCTTACCCTTATGCAGCATCGTGAAATGATTTGCATCCTGTATACGGCCAATCAAAAGGTTCTCACTACCAAGCAAGATATCCCAATTGTTCCCTCCGAAATTCGTTCGATTTTCAAGAAGCCATCGCATCTCTCGGGGATCGTCGTCTCTGTATTCCGGGCGTTCGGTAGTGCCCTTGCAAAGACCATCCTCGGCCCAGAGTATGTGTGTCTTTGGCGGTGGTGCTTTGCCACCGAGCGCCTTGTCCCATGGCACTGGTTTCCAGTCATCGAGTGCATCGATGAATGCAAGGAAGTGTGCGAGTAGCCAGTCTGGCGCCTTCCCATCTCCAAACAGTCCTAGGCCGTTGACGAAGTCGAAGAGTCGCGGTGGAAGCTTCTCCAGTCCAATCGGATTCGGCGAATCGAGGAGAATCAGGCGTTCGACCTTTTCACCATCTCGTGTCAATCTGATTGCTGCTTCATAAGCGCAAATACCGCCCGCGGACCAGCCTCCCAGATTATACGGTCCATGTGGCACTCGGCGTCTAATCTCTTCGACGTAAAGAGCAGCCAGTCCTTTCAGACCGAACTGAACCAGTTTGTCGGCCGACTTCAGCCAGGGACAAGTGAGGCCGTAGACACAGACTTCTTTGCCAATTGCGTTGATGGGGGCGTATGAGGTGGCGGAACCAGATCCATCTGGGAGGAGAAATAGAGTATAAAGCGCAGACTTGGGGCTGCCCTGCAGCAGTGTTGAAGTTGCCCGATACTGCTTCAGTTCGGCCAGCGGCTCTGGCTCAACTTGTTCCTTGGCAGCTGGCTGGAAGAAGACCTTGAAGGAGTCGTAGTTGGGGTGGGTTACAAAAAAGTCGGCGTCCAGCTCAATGTCCAGCTCTTCGCGGAGGCGGCCGAGCACTGTCAGCGACATAAGCGAGTCCATACCCAGTTCACCAAGGTTTGCATTATTAGTGATGTCAGTAGCGGACACGCCAATCTCCTCTGCCAGAATAGCACACACGTCTTTGCAGATGCTGCCAGACACCGATTCGGGTAAACTTCCGGTTGGAGTCGTGATGGCGTTGCTGGTCATGGCATCCGAGCTGTCGCTGGGTGGAGAGACCATCTCAAAGACGCTTGACTGCTCGGAAGACTGGTCAGACGGGGAACTGGTCAAGCCAAGATGAGCGATGAAATCAGCAAATGTGGCGCAAGCCTCAAAGACCGACGATTCAACGTCCAAATCAAGCTCCTCGCGAAGTCGCCCAGAGATCGTGAGAGACAGGAGCGAATCAACTCCGTAGTCTGCAAAGGCAAGATCATCCTGGATACTGCCCAAGGGGATACCAATCTCCTCAGACAAAATCTTGATAACGGCCTGCAGGGGATCCTTTGCAACCGCCGCAGCAGAAGCAGACTTCAGAGCCGCCTCGAGCTTCTGCGGTTCAATCTGGGCAGTCGGAATTGGTGCCGCCATCTTCTTTGGAGGCTCCGTTCTTACCACAGAACGTGTCTGCACTTGAGGCTCGTCCGCAGATTTCGGAGGTGGCATTGCCGAGTTCAGTACCTTTCGAGAAATACCTTGGAACTGCGCACAGGTTAGTAACCGAAGATTCTGGATGGCTTTGTAGGGCCAAACTTACAGTAATGCTACCGCAGACGCCAACGATCCCATCATCATCGAAGATATAAACGTCTCCGGCATAGAGGGTTCCTTCAACAGGTCGCATCCTGACATATGTGCGATATGTCTGGTCTTTGCGGAACTTCCTCACCATTCTGAACGATTGCCAGCCATGGTTGATGAAAACCTGGTCTTTGGGCGTCTTCGAATGACCGTTCATCAGAAATCCAGCAAGCTGACCACAGCTGTCGATCCACATCGGATTGCAATGGAAACTGCCCTCGTCAACTTGGAACTGGACCAGAGCAGTAGCTTCAAAGTCTTCGGCATCGACAATGGCCTCTTGCATGCCTTTATAAGCCTGACTGTAGTCGACCAGACTGGAAAAGAGCTTATATATCACGCCGGAGGAGAGACGACTGTTGAGACCCTGATCGGCTTTCCCCTTGAGCCACTCGATGCTGCGCTCAACGTAGTATAGGGTACCATCCCAGTTCTTGAGCCAAACCTTGGGCTGCCCAAAGGAGAGTGTGCATTGTGCATGGTCGGCTGTCTTCTTGCCCATGGGATTGATGCTGTAAATGGACATCGATGCGTCCTTTCCGAGAGTTACATCATGAGTGACCTCGATCCTAAGAAGCATTGGTTGACCCTCTTTGTGGACTAGGGCTTTATGAACAACCATTTTCTGGACATCTACCGAGTGGTCTTTGAGATCCACACGATGTTTCTCCAGAATGTAATTACCCAAGGTAACCCCAAAGTCCGTGTATAATGACTATGCTATTGTTAGAGAGATCCAATGAGGCACAAGTGTGGGAAGGATAAGGTAGGAGGGAGGGAGGCTAGATACTTACCGACGTACAAACTCGGTTGCCATTGACAACATGGCCATATACGACTTCACGCAACTGCTCGTTTGTAAATTCGCACTCCGCCGTGATGGTGAGCTTTCCTTTGTCTGCGACCTCATTGACAATCCGATGCACCGAGGCAGTTGAGAATGTCGAAGGCGCTTGCATTGGGGCGGCCGGTTCAACAGGAGGGTCGCCCCGTGTGAGCAACCAGTCATGCACATATTCAATCCAGTACCTCTTGTTATCCCAGCTATAAGCTGGCAAGGTCAATACCTCTTTGCATGCCTCAAAGTCGCGGTGATACTCGTCCCAAGTGATGGACAATCCTCGGCAGTACAAAGTTGCGAGGCTTGAAGTGAGTACCTGCCAGCCGTCTTTTTTGCGCACTAACGAAGGAACAGCGGTGATATCTTGCCCAAGATTGGCCTTGACGAGGTTGGAGCAGACAGTGTGTGGTCCCACCTCAATCCAGGTCGTCTTTTCGGAAATTACGCCCTCTTCTTTGGCTGACTGCAGAATGCCGCGGAAGTTGACGGCTTCTCTGCAGTGACGACTGATGTGCTTTGCGTCAAACGATGGCGTCTCCCCAATGTGGAACGTCTTGCCCAACAGGGGACAACCGATTGGAACGCGCGGAGAGTGGAACGTGACGTGAGAAGCAATGGCCTCGAGTTCATCCAACACTGGATCGACCTGGGCCGAGTGGAACGCAAACGGAACTTCGACCCTCGTGGCCTTGACGCCATTGTCCGTAAGCTTCTGAGCAAGACTCGAGATTTCATCTACACAGCCACTAACGACGGTATCTTGAGGTCCGTTGATGCACGCAACGTCATGAAGGGCTGCATCCAGATATGGCTGGATCTGATCGACGCTGCTTCGGATTGCCAGCATCGCATGGCTTCCTCTGCTGCACTTCTCCTGAAGTAGCCGGGCTCTCATGCCTACCAGGTAAATGGTATCGCTTGCTGTAAGAACGCCCGCGACTTTCAGTGCGGCGTAGTGACCCAGGCTGTGACCGACGACATAAGCCGGCTGCATTCCCAACGACATCCAAAAGCTGGCGAGTGCCATCTGCACACACGTAGTACCCAATTGGACAACGAGCGGCTCAAGGTCGTCAATGTTGGATGAGCCATCAATAAGCGGCAGGATGGAGGGGAACCCATGCCGTTGCGCCAAGCGGTCGTAAGAGTCAATCTCATCTCGAAAGCTGGCAAATTGTAAGAGATGCTGGCCCATAGCGCTGTACTGTGAGCCTTGGCCGCTGAAGGCGAAAGCGACAGGTGCTTCTGTGGATCGTTTGTGATCGTCTCGATTCACCTCTTGCTCCAGAGCGCTCAACAGCTGCTCGCAGTTTGCAGCCGAAATAGCAACGCGAAACGGATGGTGCATCCGGCGAGCGGTGGTTGTATAAGACAGCTTGGCGAAAAATCCCTCTGTTTGCGACTGTCGTCGAACGAAGTCTCTGAGCTTTGCCAAATTCCCCTTGAGAGACGGGATAGACTTTGCGGATATTGTCACCACGTGAGCCGTTCGAGGATCCTGAGATGAGGCGGTCGTTGTGAGTTCAGGATAGTCCTCCAGCAGCAATGCAGTGTTGCCGCCGGCAGCAGAGAAGTTGTTTACAAAGGCACGGCGGATGTTGTTGAGTTCCTCACGCCGCCTCCACTCTGTCACTGCTTTGGCAATATGGACATTGCGTTTATCAAGGTCGGTGGGGAATTTGTGGTTAATCTTTCCCTTGATACCGCAGTGCGGAGGAATCAGGCTCTTCTGCATCATCAACAAAACCTTGATCAGGGCAGTGACCCCAGAGGCAGACTCAGAATGGCCGACGTTGGCTTTCGTCGATCCCAAATAAAGGCTCTCATGGGGCAATCTTCCAGCGGTTGGTGAGGGAGCGAATACTTTGAGAACTGACGCCATTTCAGTCGCATCGCCGGCCTGAGTTCCAGTCCCGTGCATTTCGATGTAGCTGACGTGATGGGGATGGACGCCGGACTCAGTAAGTATCTTGGAAAAGATTTCCTCTTGCGCTCCGCAGTGCGGCCGTGTAATAGAAACAGACTCAGCAGAGTGGTTAGTGTGAGCACCTAGAATGACTCCAAGGATAGGATCATGGTCTGCCACCGCATCTTCAAGCCTTTTCAGGACGACAGTGCCGACTGCGTCTGCTCGACAGTAACCGTCGGCTGCGTCGTCAAACGTATTGCAATTGCCTATCGACAGGAATGTTGTCAGCTGCTGCTGAGTTTCAAGTGGTCCATTTGCAAAACGTACCGGTTCTTGACAGAAAATGTCCGCGATCCAATCCCGCAAAACTGTCAGGGTTCGACATGACATTGGTACCACCTGCAACGGCTGTATCACATTCATTTCGCCAGATGGAGTTGCAAGCTAAGTGAATGGCCGCAAGACTTGAAGAGCTAATCATGCAGAGTCAGAGCCAGAGGCTTTTGTATGGGGGCTTCTGGAATGTTCAACTTACCATGCAGTGTCAACACTGACCGATGGGCCGCAGTATTTGAAGAAATAATTGATCTTGCCTGGTGTAAAGGCTCGATTTCCACCTGAGCCAAGTAAGCATTTGATACACTGGCCTATCGACAATTCGTAGTTCGGGGTTGGTACTTACCTGGGATGAAATATGTGTCCACGTTCTGGCCACAACTGACTTCTCTGTAGTCGTCACTCGTCATGCCGTAAAAGACGCCCACACGGTCACGTTGTGTTGACGGCGTTCTATCAGCAACGATGCCTGCCATCTCAAGCGCCTCATACGCGGTCGCCAGGGCCAGGCGCTGGCCAGGATCGGATTGCTCAGCTTCTTTTGGAGAGATGTTGAAGAACTTTGCGTCAAACAGTCCAGGCTCATTAATCCAGCAACCATGCATGATCTTGCTTGTATTCTTCCGCTTGCCAGTCGGGTCATAGTATAGCTCTGCGTTGTATCTGTCTGCTGGCACTCGTCGATGGACGTCAAGCCCTTGGTAAAGAAGGTCCCAGAACGCTTCAACATCTGCAGATTCGGGGAATCTTCCGGACATGCCCACAATGGCAATCTTGGAGTCGGCTGGTCTACCGGTGCCCGGAGGATTCGACACTGTGCTTACCGCAATGCCTTCCGTGATGCTGTCGAGGACAGCGACGCGCCTCGAGAGCGGTGGCGGAAATGAGACCTTGAGACTTGAGCAAACGCTTGTTGACACTGGAAGCAACGCGCATTGGCCAGTGGGGCCTGCGGCCTCAAACACCTTTTGTATGTTCTCGGCAGCCTCTCTCAAGTCTAGCGGCTGGATGAGAATACCCTCGAGGACGTGTTGTAGTAAATCCTGGAACTGAGCCCCTTGAAGAGGGCTTCGCTCGGTAGAACTTGGGATGAAGGGCAGTTTGCTCGTGAGGCCGCTGACCGATCCAACATCCCGAAGCAGTTGTTCAATGTCTCGGACGGAGAAGATGTGCGACGCATGATACGGAGCATGTACAGCGATCGGCGTAATCTTCAGCTTTCCCGAAAACTGCGAAGACTGTAGGAAGTGCTGCACAACTGCTGGTGGACCGCTGAGTGTCCAGGAATTCTGACCCTTCGCACTGATGTATGGCGAAGACAGAGGGGGGATGTTCTGTTCTATTAGCCATTTTCATATCTAGAGAAGGCATAGTCATAGCAACTCACAGATTCATCATTATACGACGAGATGGCCTTTTCCGCAAAAGCCAGTGGGATCTGTGATTCGGGGACAACATATGACCAAGATGAGGTGCCGGTTGATTGTGGCTGGCCGAACAAAGCGGCAGTTCTGGCAACCAACAGACCTACTCTCAGTGACACACGAACTGCATCGATTCCCGCCTCCACCAGTTCGCCAAGTGACCGCGAGGAACTGACTGCTGCCGCGGCTAATGCTCCAATGCACAATCCGGAGACGTGCGTATCTGGCCCTGTTGGGTACGTTTCTTGGCCGTTACCGAAGTGACTGCGTTCTTGTTAGCTTCTCACTACACCGGCACTGCCATTGGCATTCTCACCTGAAGAAACAGCACAACTGATAGACAGTTGCCAAGGTACTCTCTACCGCCGCATTCTCGGTGTGTTTGTCGGTTTTCAAGACGCGAGAGACAAGGTTTTGGATGCTACAGAAGGCTGGAAATGATTGTCGCTCTGCAGTCGTAAGCCGAGCCACCTCATGTCTCAAGGTGTGATTGACCCGGTCGATGAAAGATGTCAAGTAGGGGCTGTCCTTCTTCAACAGCAGCTGCTGCAGCTTCGAAAGGCTACAGCTACTCTGATCTCCAAAGACGATAACCCGAACTGAGCGAATCTCGGCATCGGATTGGTAGATCGTCGTGCTTTCCATGGCAGACGTTGAATCCAGCATTGCGTAACGCATAAGCCAAAACTGACTCAAAAGGCTGGAGGTCAAGTCCAGCTATCACCCTCTTCGTCGTCCTCCCCGGTGTTTAGATAGTTTAAGTAATATACCATCAGGACAGTGCAATACACGGTGAGAACGAGGTACATTCCAAATCATTGCATGTGCCCCGAAGTGGTGATCTCATTGTCTCAAACTGAGACCCAGCCACCATACGCTTTCAGAGCCCCATAAGGCAGAGATAAAAGCCAAACTTACGATCAGCTCATGCCGAGAACGGCTCAAGATCACGATGCAGCGTTGCGGCCCGCACTGTCGTGTATCACGATGCAATAATGCGCCCGTATTGTAATGTACAACGATGCAATATTGCCGCCCAGCAATATTGCCGCCCGTACTATTGTGTATCACGATGCAATAATGCCGCCCGTACTGGTGTGTAACACGATGCAATATTGCGCCTTTACTGCCGTGGAGACTGAAGTCAGTGATGTGATCTCGGATATTTTTTGAAATGAGGCTGGGACTTTCTTAGAGCGGAATGTCATAGGTTCTCTTCCTTTCACGTTTGTTATTGGCTGTTTACACTTGGCAGGATCGTGTGCGAAACTCTTACGGTACTAGTATCTGTAGTTATCTTCCGATACTATCCAGTTCTGCCGTGGGACTCTTCCATCACCGGAATTGACTAGACCAACTAGTTCCCACCACACCGATTTGTGTCGGCCAGACTTAAAGAACCTCCCTAACTGCAAATAGTAATTGCCCTGGACTGAAAACGGGTGCTCCAAATATAGCTCCGTTGCTCTGTACAACTAACTATCCAACTTGGTCCGCATTCCATACCAACCTAAGGTTGCATGTGATCACCTCCTGTTGTCTCCATGCGTACCTATGTATACCAGGTACGCAGTAACTCTAAATACTGTGGGAAAGTGTATCGTCAGCAGCTATCACAGTTTAGCAGTGTTGATCTATCATATGGAGAACAGGGAACTTGAATCCTGCCTAAATTCAATCCCTTGGGCGACTTCGGAACCTACGCCACAAGATTACATGAAGTGGGTTTTGCACTGTTTAAGTTGAACAGATTTCGAATGTAGGTAGTGGTTGTTTAGGCAACTTGTAGCTGAGATAGAGAGCTGGTCTATAGCAGCTAATTGTAAGGTCTTTGAAAATATGCCACGCTAGAACATTCGGCCATTGGGGCAGTATGTTTATGTCAAGCAGACACACTTACAGGTTACCCGTCACTTACTAGACAGTTCGTATCATACATTTTTAGGTACTATCTGGCAAAATCTTATTGTAGGGATCAAGCAGTGATTAGCATCTATAGGAGCTTCGTATATCTCTCCTAGCAAGACTGACTGTTACACATTCCTGAAGACGCAAGGCAGCTAGTTCCCCATCTTCCTAAACCTTTGTTTTCCCAGCTGCCAAGGGTGACTAGTTCTATTTAGACACAAGCTCTCCATTGTCCAGGAATTCTTCAAAGTAGCCAATGGTCATACTATAGCCATGCGACTGTCAGCGTCTCGCGGGAGGTACTGTTACTTGGTCAGATAGGTATAATGACTCACGTCGATCTTGAAGTATCGGCAAAGTTCTTGTGATCAGGGGCGACCTTTTCCAAGAAGCGTGGATCGGCCTTCATCCGTAGGAAGTCCTCCATCTTCCGAAACACAAACTGCACGATGCAGTCATAGTCGGACAGCTTGGAGAATTCGGGGTCATATAGCTGGAAAAGCAAGGGCCGACTTGTGCTGTCGTTATGGGTCTATTGCATCATTAGCATGTTAGGGAAAGTAGGTAATGTCAGGCAAGAACAAGCGGCTTACCATGTTATATCGCACGATCCCATATTCCTTCATCAGTCCGCTAACTAAAGGAGCATGAGTCTTCGTCATGTACTCTCGATAGGCACTCTCGCTCAGTCCCGGTTTACGATAAGCAGTGATGGTGAGACATAGGAGCTGCTGCGATTCTGGGAGAGGGGAGTCTGAGATGGCCATTTCGGAATTCGGTGTGCTGAATGCTTCGCGTTGAGGGAACAAGTGTGCGCTTGCAAAATCGATGACGCGATCAATGGGCTTATAGCTGAGTTGATGAATTGTTTGGAAGCATCAAGTTAAGAGAAGTCATGAGCATGGCATTTAATAACACCGGGATCAGAGGAGCTGTGCCGTGCGACGCAATGCTGCATTCACCGGAAGCATGTGTTCAGCTGTCTCATGTCCTTCTGCAAGGGGGCCAATTGTGGATACGGTATGGGCTGAGTGACGCATTCGTTGATTCCATCAGCTTGTTGTTATACCGATTGCGGTGGCTTCAGCTGCGATGGGAACTTCGATCACTCACACCAAAAGGCGATTCGCATGCCTTGCATCCCTTGCGTCGCCTCGAATGACGGCTGTTGCTATGGATCAGAAATAAATCGTGTACGACAACGTCTCTCCCTTGTCAAGACCGTCCAAATATTTCGATCCCTCCCAATAGTCTCCGCGTAATCACACAGGAGAAAGTCTCCGCGTGTTACAGGGTATCTTGCAGCACCGGGACTATTCGCTTTAGATGATGCATGCAGTGCTAGCTCCAGGAAACGACACAATATCAGTAACAAAGCGAAACGGAGCTGTTTTGATGAATGCAGAGCTGAAGTAATTGATTACATGTGATGAATGCAGAAGTGCTTCTGATTTCGTTCCTTTTTCGTTTGCTAAGAGGCGAATTCTTCGAGCATGGGCCTTTCAGGGAGAGCTTGGACTTGGAATCCTGGAAGAGATTGTTGTTGATGTTGTGATATAAAAACAGCATCGTAGTAGGAATTTTCACAATCACCTGTCTTAATAGAAATAACACAACGACGCTCGCTCAAGACTTAGATTCTTCAGTACTGGATCCCATTCACCATGAGTCGTTTTGCGTGGGTGCTGCTGGTGGCGAGCCTGTTGCACACAGACGCCTGGGCAAAGACTGTTCGAGAGACTTTGCGCATCACCTGGGAAGAGGGTGCTCCGAATGGGCAGGCAAGAGAGCTCATCCGCACCAATGGGCAGTTCCCCAGTCCAACCCTTGTGTGGGACGAAGGGGATGACGTTGAGGTCAGTGTTCGGCATCCTCAAATCAGCTGTTCTCGCGACATCTAACACAATTGGGCCTCCAGGTAACCGTTATCAATGATATGGCCAAGAATGTTACTGTGCACTGGCACGGCCTAGAGTTCGTACAACTTGATCTCTCATGTTCTTGCAGCATCCGTCGCTAACACAAAACGCCCTTTCCAGTCAGAAAGATACCCCTTGGGCCGACGGCACACCTGGTCTTACGCAACGCCCGATTCAGCCAGGAACAGACTTCGTGTACAAGTTCAAGGCGTCTCCTCCAGGCAACCACTGGTACCACTCGCATGACAAAATGTCTTTAGTTGATGGGCTTTATGGAGCCGTTCATATCAGGTCGGCTTTGCCCCCTACCGCACCTTTTCAACGCTTGAATGCTTACCAAACAGTCTCATAGGCCGAAACAAGATCGCTCTGGACTATGGAGTCAAATAAGCGACAATCAAAAGGACATCGAAGCCATGGAAAAGGCCGCCCGTGATCCAGAATACCTCGTCGTATCTGACTGGAGTCAGTATACTTCCGAGGAATATTGGAAAATATCCACTGATTCTGGTCTTCTTGTCTTGTATGTTCCCCGTGCGGAAATCAGTTCTTGAGCACGATATATCTAACACTTTGGAACAGCTGCCTCGACAGCATTCTGGTGAATGGTGTAGGAGAACTCTACTGTCCGGGACAGAAGTTCCTTCAAAAGGAGCTTGCTCCAGGCTTAGCTCAGAATGGGTTCCCGCCGGGTACTGAGGTCTCAGACAAAGGGTGAGCAGCAAATTCTACCAAGTCCCTTATCGCTCAATCGCATTACATACATACTGACTTGCATGTGTCGCAAGTTGCTTTCCGGCGGATATCGACCAAATTCAAGGCGGCCCCTGGAACATCACCAAGCGCCCGGACCTTATACCCCCACGGGTCCAGGAGGGCTGCGTTGCATCCAGGAACGAGAACGCAACCATCTTTGTTGATCCGTCCAAGAACAACGGCTGGGTGAGCATGCACATTGTAGCCGCCGCCACCATTGCTCAGATTGCGTTTTCGGTCGACCAGCATCCTTTTTGGATATACGAAGTCGATGGCAACTACGTGCAGCCTAAGCGGTTCGTTTCGACCGTAATGTCTGCGGGCGAGACCTTTTCGATCATGATGAAACTTGACCAAGAACCCGGCAAGTACACAATGCGCATACCCAACTCTGGAGCCTCGCAGGTATTGGGCGGTTATGCCGAGATGGTCTACGCAGGCCATGCGCAAAGTCCAAGATCAGAGAAAGCGTACCTGTCTTACGGGGGCAATCCAATCACGCCGGATGTCGAGTTGCATTCCTATTTTCCATGGCAGCTGGAGACGGACCACATGCCGCCGTGGCCTCCGAACAAGCCCCGACCAGGCAATGCTGACCAGGAAGTTCTTCTCGCACTTGGACGCGTCGGCGCGCCGTACAATTACACCATGAACACAAAGTACCTGTTACCTGTCGATTTTCAGAACGACGATCCCCTGCTGTTCTATCCCAACGCAACCCTGGGTACCGAAGATGAGAACTTGGTGATTCGCACCAAAAATGGGACTTGGGTCGATCTTATCCTGCAGGTGTCGACTCTGCCCGGCGACAAATCGGCGTTTGAACATTTCATCCACAAACACGGGAGCAAAACGTGGAGAATTGGCTTTGGCACGGGCGTCTGGAACTACACCAGTGTTGAAGAGGCGATCCAAGAGCGGCCCGAGGATTTCAACTTGGAGACTCCTGGTCTGCGCGATACGTGGATCACAGCGTTTTCCTTCAACGAGGAGGCTTCATGGAGCGTTTTCAGGTACTTTGTTGACAACCCTGGCCCTTGGCTGTTCCACTGCCACATAGAGCTCCATTTGATGGGCGGGATGGGAATCGTCATCTTGGACGGTGTGGATGCATGGCCAGAAGACATTCCAGTCGAGTATCAGCTGGACAAGCCGCACGTAACACCAAATGCTTGTTCTTAGAATTGCAAATATGGCATATGGCATTCGAGTTCTTAGACATTAATTACCTTACCTAGAATTTAATATTTTCTTTCTCTCTCTACTCATATCGACGATGTACCACCAGTAGTCGGCGGCGAAACCAAGAGCTACCACCAAACCTCAAGTGCATAAAAGACATTGAGGGTAAGCATCTCTAGGGCGAAAGGACGATACTTGAACATGAACGGGCACGCTGAACCATCAACAAATATAATACAGCACGGTAGATTTGGCCCACGAACTCGCGCATAAAGTACTTGATAGGTGCAGCACTCGGCTTCGCAGTTTCACCGAACCTCGGGCATCTGGAAGCAGCTAGGCCGCTGAGCCCGCATTCCGCATAACGCCACAAGGGCCATTACTGGCCGCGAATCGGAATGAAGGGGTTTGAATAGGTCAGGAATGTCATACCATACGACTGTCCAGGATTGCATTGTTTTGGTGCATCTCTAGTAGTAACCAAGAAACGAAGCTCCTCCTTTTCGCTTGAGAGAGGTACCTAGCAGAATGGCGTAGCTTGGCAAGCGCTGCAGGAAGCAAAAGCATCTCCCTCGCTCACGATCTTCGAAGCGGGCAGGATGGACGCTTGAGATAAAGGCACCCGCATTGGCAGTCGAAGCAATGTTGTTCTGAGCACGTCCGACTTAATCAGCAGTCATAGACTAAGAAGCTTGGCTCGTGACAGTTGCTACTACAGCATACCTAGTCAAGCGGAGACCAAAAAAACAGGGACTGCAAATTAAATAAGTGCACAATTTCGATAATATCAGCACACAGAGGCCGATCAGCAGATCACCATTGATGTGCGTATAATTCATGCGTTGGGTGTTCAAAATTGCACTTTTCCCTATTATTTTGGTCCCCGCTTGCTAGTCTTCAATGGGCAAGTTACAATCTGTAGTTTAACTTCAGCGTCCAATTACGGAGCGCCCGCCTCCAACGCGTCGCTCTATAGCTACGCCATTTCTGCCAGCACGGCTTTTCCCCTGAGCTTATCGGATCATGCCTCCATTGCTGTTTGCCAACCAGAAAGACTGACCATGCCACCAGATTAGTAGCGGCATGGGAAATTGAAAAAGCGCGAAAAAAAAAAAAAAAAAAAAAAAGAGAGTGAGAGAGAAGGCAAAGGCTCTTCAGAGATATCATTGAACGCTTTCGGCGCAAAAAATCGCCATCTCAGACCAGCTTTCAACCTAGATCTCAAGGCGGGCAATAAGATAATTACCTACCTATTGGCCCTGAGAATAGGTACGAGTGAGAGCGATTGACGTTCCACATTTGGCAGGGATGATTACTTTACGTAAGGTATGTAGAGGATCTCAGGCGGTGCCACAGCAAAAAGGGAAGGTATAGCTGAAAGAGTTGCACTGGAACTGTCACACCTTGAGAAAACTGATATTTGAATGGGCATGGCACAAACAATGGCATAACAAAGGAACGAAAGGGGCGCAAGAATCAATGCAACTGTGGAAAGTGTCTGGTGCGTAGTTCTTCCCATCTACTGTAAGTAGTGTCCCTTCTTCTAGCAACTCGAATGTTTCAGCTGCATTATAGGGTACATTTTCCTTTTGTTCAATAATTGCGAGAAAGAGCACGGGTCAATTATTGCTATCGGAGGTTGTGGGAATAGAGCCCCCCGAGAGTAGGTGACCGTAAAGATGTTCATATCTAAAAGAATCACTGTCACCCAAAGGATTTATAAGTAACCCTGTGATTCAGCAGCCTATTATCTCCGCAACCTCTGTCATGAGTTTCAACTTCCTGAATCGCTCCATATGTGAAGGCTGAAGCGAAATAGCCACTTCCACGTCTCCGTTTTCATCCTTCTTCGATCCGCGCGGCGGCAGTATCACACACATTGGCATAAGAAAGATTTGAGCGACACGTAGCGCCTCACATTTGCCAATCCCGGAGCCCCAGTCGACGTCATATATGCGATGATGCGCCCAACTAGCGATGTAGAAATCGTTCAGCTTCTTCGGCCGCCACTGTAGCTTGCTTGCGTTTTCCTCCGTTTCGACGTAACTTATTATGTCTTTCATTTTTTCGTTCGTCACTCCATCTACACCTCGGCGAATAGCTGCGGCTACCCTGGCTAGCATTTCCATTGAGTTTCCCTCAGCTGCGGCCAGAAGCTGCCTCTTTGCCATACCAATGTAAGCAATCCCAATGGCACAGCCGAGGAAGTCGTCCGGGAGGCATGGCTGGAGCTTCGACCGGATGTTTACCGAAACACCGGTCGAGCAAAGGCTCGACGTGATCCAAGGCCGAAACTTGTGACTCATTGCCAGTGTAGCGCAGCTCCAAATCAGGGCGCAAAGTACATCGTTCGTAGAAAGGAAACGCACTCCAAGCTTGTGGACGAATCCGTTGATGATGACTTTGAGGTTCTGAAGCTTGTGGGACGGTAGACGGTACATAGTGATTGGCCAAGAAGAAAATAGAGGCCTAGGCAACATCGAGCTGAATGGCAGCCGAAGAAGGGATATGATGTTGAGCAGTATTTGCCGTCTGTTGGATATTTTGGTGATCACGGAAGGCTGAGATCGCCTATAAGTCGACTCGCTGTCCTCCAGAATAGCTCTTCTGTTCAGGCGCTCGAGGCGCACCTCTGGAGGCGGGCCAAGTGGATCGCGACAGGATGCTGCCCACATGTCGAACAGCTTAGACAAACCAACGCCATCAAAAACGCAGTGGTGAGCAAGCACCACGAGTATAAAGCCTTCACGAAGACGAGTGACCTCGGCTCGCATGACGGGCCAGGGTGCAACCCATGGCACTTCCGGAATGTGAGGATAGAAGAGAGGTGAGTTGGGAAAAATTGGAAAGGCGGCCATCCTCAGTCTCCCGTAGTCCGGTATATCTGCTCCTAGATCTTCTCGATACACCAGAATTTTGTCGATGGAATCACGTCCACTGTCGAGCCGAATATTTCCTGGCTGGGAATCGTCATCTAAGACGAAAGATGTTATCTGCGGGATATTGACGGCGATCTTGCTCAATCCTTGCTTCAGGGTTGGGAACAACGCTTCATCTGTACAGGGGAAGCAGAGGATTTTGCCAAAATACATGCGTGGAAGGATTTGGTCAAGTGGGGACAAGTACTGCCAGTCCATGATGAGTTTGCAGACTTGTCCAAATGGTCAACATAAGCAAGCCGAAGGGAGAGCCGTAACAAGAAGGATTGGGGACGGACATGCACGCGGTAACCGTGCAGCCTGCGCTCTAGATCTTTCGTAGACTTCCGGGATAGTGCACACGACAGCAACTGAATGAGCGCTCTTCTGTCCTTTTGAATAAAAGTCCTTCCGCATTTTTGTCACTAATCTAGGCTGGTCTGTGTGATTGACTAGGTCGCGTTGGCATGTCTATGGACCCAACAGTCGCATGGCTGGTCAGGTTGAACTATTCAACGGTCTTGCACATTAATAAAATAGTTGCATACTGAGTATTGAAGTCAGCATCTCAAATATATATCCACAGAGCATGAATGATTGGGTTACAAGGCTTTTTTGTTAAATTCTAAATTCGATGAGAAAGGTGTTCAAGGTAGCATATGTCTACTTGCATCGAGTGGATAAGATGGACGTCGGGTGAAAATCTTCACGCAACCATCCTGACATTAACGGGCTACCTTTGCATGTTCTGGTTTCAATTCCTGGCATATTGATCTGCAAACGCCAAGTCTAGCCAGACTTCGTAGAGTCAATTCTCTCTATAGCTAGGAAAGCTCTACCACTCTGCGCTATTGTTGGAAGCAGCTTCCACCTGGTTGGCTGATTGTGCTCTTGGAGTTGACCAGCAAAAGTACACATCTCTTATGAACATGAAGTAGAGGTAGCACAGCAGCAAGACCCATTGCCATACAAGCACTCGCAACACCGAAACTGTTCCGCGAGGAAACACTGACGGTATGTCTTCTCGCTTAAGGTCAGTTACCTGGCAAGTATGATCAGATTCGTCGGAAAAGGTTGTCAACATTCGATCTCCCCGCCGCAGGTCATCTTCGATGCTGTAGAAGCGAAGAAGCCATCGCCACTGCAAGTAGCACTCGAAAGTCTCCCAAATAATGGGAAGTGGAATAGCCAAGCCAAAGTATGCGTAAGCTTGATCCCATGTGTGCAAGAAGTAAAGTAGGTTCAGGTAGCAGCTGAGCACCGTAGTAGCAGTTAACCCTATGACACAAAATGTGAAGTATCTGTGAAGGGTGCTGCGCTTCAGATACTTCTTGCCCACGCGCAGTATGAAGACTCCGGCGCTGGCAAACACACCGCCCGTCGCTGCGCCGAAGAAGATGAACATCATCAAGCTGCGAGAAACCAGGGCGTCGGCTGAAGTGAAAGTCGAGAAACACAGACGAGTCCAAAGTAGCAGGGCTGGCCCCATGCAGTGATGAAGGACACCTAAGACATCCTCTCTGTAAATCATAAGGTCAAACAGATAGGCGCCAGTCATTAAAGAGCTAAATGCAGACAGTCAGTAACCGAGCCGTGTCTCGAAAAAGGATTCTGTGTGACGAACCAGGCGATGAGTGAGCGTTGAGTATCGACAGCCGTCCAGTTAGAGGCTGGTGTGAAGGCCAATATCACCGAGGGCAGAGAAAAGTAGACCAGGCCAATTCGGATCGGAATGCAGGCGATTTCAATACACATCCGGTTCCGCAGTGTTTGGGGGAAGCAATTCCATTTGGGAAGATTTCGGTCCAAACAAGAATGAGTATATTCATATAGAATTCCAGTGGCAATGAATGAAAGTAGGGCAATATGAATATCCGTGTCAAAAACCCCGAAGGGAGCCATTGTTCCTGTATCCAAGGCAAGTAAGGCCGGGAAATGAGTGTGAAGGAAGTATTAGAGCGATGCCTCTCTAATACGAGGTTGACAGGACTCAACAGAAGGACGAAAGGAAGAACAGTCACCTAAGTGTCCAAATATCAGGGCGATTATCGATCCCTTAATGCCTAAAGGCCTCGGCCCATAAGAATCGGTTCCCACATCAGGCCAGAAGCAATGACTGGGTTGAATAGACCACAATACGCGGTCCTTATCCCAGCAAGGAACAGTCTCCTGCCCGTGGGCACCCGTGGGGACGCGAAGTGTGCCGACATTGGTCGCACTGATAATGTTTCAATTCTGAGGTGGGTAGTAGCTGCCTTTTTTTCTGTTTTTTTTTTTCTTATTTCCTTCTTTCTTCCCCACGTGCCGGCAACTTTGAGACACGTGTCGAGGATACATTTTGTGAACCGAGATGCCGGTATTTGTTCACAAGATTGTGGCGACAGAATAGCTCGTATGCTTATTAGATGAGCTGCTTTTAAGGGGAATCAGTATCCATATCAGGATTAACGGCCTACCTATTAATAGCTATAAAATCCTAACGAATGCGATAAGGAGATCTTTTAACCGCATTCTCAAGCAAAGAGTAGCTAGGTATCTATGTATAAAACAACCGTTGAGTTTCAAGGCCTTGTTTTTTTTTTTTTTTGTGACAAGCTACCAACTACAAGTCAGTCGTTTTGAACGAGGAGACCAGAATGCCCCTCCCTTCTTTACCCCCCCCCCCCCCCCCCCCCCCCCCCTCCCTTCTCCGGCATATAGGATGTAAACCGGTTTCGGGTAGGTAGAATGGCAATGATTTGCAGACAGTACTAGTAACAAGTGGGAGACTTGACTTACCCCACTGTGATAATTCTCCGGAGGGCCATCCTTGCGTTGGCATTCTCTGCTTTGTCGGCCAGGCCCGTGCTTTGCGCGACAGTACATGCGATAGATGTACACTTGCCCCCAGGGCTTACCAGGACAATAGTAAATGATCCACTCAAATGCCTGAATACATGAAAAGCGGCAGGGCATTAGCAAGTCGAGGAAAGATTTGGCTGACTTTTGCAATAACTGGGTAACTACTAGGATCCGGTTCTATATAGAGATTGCTATCCGCAAGTAATCACTCACAACTGTATTGTCCGAGCGTTATAGTGTCAAGTGTGTCATGCAAACCTTCAGACCCCCCCAAAAGAATAAACAGAAATTGGGCTCTGTTCCGTCTGCCCCATTGATACTTCTAAATATAAGGCTCGACTCACCTCCGTTGAAGTCTACTTTGTCTGATGATCATGCTCTATTTTCTCCTCCCCCGTCGTTTTGACACCTTCATATCCATTTCCCATAATGCTCGCACAATCCACCTGGGCTCATGACCTGTTCATCGTCAGCCTTGTTGCACTTATCACGTCTGTAGTGCGCTCATATGCTAGGCTGTATTTTGAGCGTGCCATACCAGAGTGGTCCAAGCTTGATGAGTCCGTCAAAAGCCGCTTAGCCGTAGAGGTGGGCGTCGTCCCTTCTCGGATTGTTCTCTTCTACCTCACTTTACCGCTGGTTCTCGCGGGATTTTCTCCCATGGAATCATGGACTGCCGATGATACGGCAACGTCCCTCACATCGTGGTGCGTAGAAGGCTGTTAACTCAACACATACATCGGCTGATGATCGACTTGTAGTGCAATTCTGACCGGATCCTATATCATTGACCTTACTGTGACAAGGAATGACAAGGCCTCAACGTTGCACCATGTCATGGGTCCAGCTCTACTTTTATGGATACGCCTCTGTTTCTCATCGTTCACATCCTCGGATGCGCTTCTCTGCCGGCTGCTTATCCAGTTTGTCTTCTTTGGAGCAACTATTTCGGGTGCCACAACGACCGCCCTCGTCTTTCTGTACCAGTTCAGAAAGTCTTGGTTTCGCTCTTCTACCAGCAACGCTTATTACTGCTTCACATTGCTTCTCCCGGTGCTGGCCTTCTCAACGATTGCTAGCACCTTCTACTGCACCATCTATCTCCTTGTGTGGTTCGACGAAGTCTTTGCTTATTTTGGCCATTGGGGCTATCTCCCACTAGGATGGGTGTTGATTGAGTGTGGTATGCAGTGGAAGTGGCTAATGTGGTTCTACAAATTTGATGAGTGGTACCGCACGACGACGTATGACAATCCTGAGGAGTCGGACGAACTCAAGAAAAAAATGGCCGGGGTTGCTACCGCGGCATGGTGGCTGCCAAAATGGCGGTTCGCAGCTATCAGATGTTTGGCCGCAGCATGGTTCGCTACGGTTCTCGGAGTCACTTGGAAGACTGGTGATGTGCAGTTCTTGGCCAGGCAATTTGCCAGCTTTGTCTCGAATGCTTGGCAAGAGGCATTTGGACTCGGCTGGAACAGATTCAAGATCCAAGAGCATGTTGAGCTGTAATCCCAATGACAATGAAAAGAGCTGCAATTGCCCATTCGTGTCTACACCGGTGGATATCATCACTGACAAGGATGAATGCGATCATGAATTAGTGACCTTTTCAAACAGAGCAAGGTGCGTTACTCCTTGGTGTACACCCTGGCTCTGCTAAGGTAGGTGGAGCTTTAGGATGGAAAGTGGCCCAGCTATCCCGGACAAATGCTTTTCTCGATGCCTTCGAGTGTGTCTCAACACCAGATGCCACAATTGCTTGTGGGCGGGTTCCAACTGACGTCAAAGAAGGCACAGATCAACCATCGCCTTGATCTAGAAGGCCACGTAGAATAATGGTTGCACTGCTTCCACTTGCAAACCCGCTTTGAAGAGTGGGGTTCAGGGCCAGAATATGAGATCCACTTGCCCATTGGTCAGCCTTATAGATCGGCAAACCTCGCGATCCCCATTGTGGGCTACTAGCTGCAGGGCAGGGGTGTGCTTGTCATTACCACGCTTGGACTTCTTGATTGTCGGACACATCTACGACATTGTTAGGCGATACAGACCATTGCATGCAAGCTCATGTTGGTGTGAGTAAGTAGGCCGCCAGTTCGGCAACTCCGGCCACTCGTCTCACGCGGAAAGATGGCTACTTCGGCCGAGGCCGGGGCTATCTGGCTCTGGCTCTGTGGCATTGCTTTTACTGCTCGCTGCAGCGTTGGTGCGCCCTGTGGTTTGCGTGAGAGAACCTTCATTATGAATCGGAACGTCCTTGATGCGCGTTGTTGCATTTGATCATGATTTACTCCCCATGCTTTCTGGCAAAATCTGGTGTTCCTCTCAATGATTGACGGTTGGTGTCTCTTTTCAAGACAGCGTTCTGGCATCACGCGGGCCCCATTTCTCTTACGCGGTTAACCTACAGTATCTCGTATGGCTCAGGTTAGACTGTGGTTCAATATCCCCATTTGAACTGTATTGGTCTTCTCGCGATAGAAATGGCGTCCGACAATGTCTTTGGGTTCGCTCCAAAAGGTGCCAATTCGACTCTCAAACTACGGAAATTATGGGCGCTGAGGCGGCTCGTGAACAAGGGGGAGCCCACCACAGATCTGAACATTCCACTTACACCATGGAGGAAAGGCACCATTACGTGCGCTCTCGCTCTCGCAGGCTTCATGGTAAATCATTGTCGCATCAGAATCTTCCACTCTCACATAGCCAGTACTTATCATATTCTTAGATAGGCATAGACCAATCGATCATTGGTACGTCAAGTAATTGCCTGCTTGAATAGAGTTTATGTCTAATCTTCTACCTACAGAACCAGCTCTGCCTACCATCATTGCTCGATTTTCCGCTCTGCACGATATCGGCGTTTACACATCGGCATACCTTATCCCACAATGCGTGTTGCAACCTGTGTGCAACCGCCTTTATTCAATGTGCTCATTCAGCTCGGTATACCTCGGCTCAGCACTCCTGTTCATTAGTAGAGCCCCTCCAGCCCCCAGCAATGTCCAATCTAGCTCACTGACTCTTGCTTGCAGTCGGTTCAATCATTTGCGCTATTTCAGAAAGTTCTCCATGCTTCATATGTGGCCGGGCCTTATCAGGTGTCGGCGCAGTAGGTTTGAGTGTCGGAGGCTTTCGCATGCTGGCCCTGATGCCCGGGAACCAAAAACAGAATGTGTCAATGGGTGCCTTCTCTTTGATCTTGGGCTCAAGTGTCGTGATAGGCCCAATCATAGGCGGTGTCATCACCCAATCGCCTCTTGGATGGCACTGGCTTTTCTGGATCAACCTTCCCGCGATAAGTATTGTCATTCTTTTGATTATCGGAACAGCCTATACAGGGGGCCCCGACCTCAGGGGCGAGAAGTATGACCTGACAATATGGGAAAAAGCTAAGCTGCTCGACTGCATCGGCACAGGGCTATTGGCCCTGACTCTTATACCTCTGATTCTAGGACTGGACTACGGACGATCATACGGATGGAGTAGTACTCGAAGTGCAGTGATGTTCGCGGTGTTCGGACTGTCATTCGTGCTGCTGATCGTACATCAGAGAATGGCAAAAGTGGCGATATTTGAACGCAGAATTCTCTTGAACAGAAGCGTGTGGGCTACCACGGGCATCTTTTTCTGCGCGCTATCATCGGTCTCTGTCATCACATTATTCCTGCCTTTTCTACTACAGGTGCGTTTATCGTTCTTCGCTAGACTCTCATGCGCAATTCATGATGTGAAACTAACGGCTCTGCTTTATCAGGTTGTCAAAGAGCTACCCCCACGCTCCAGCGGGTTCCTTTCTTTCCCTCTTGCTGGGACGCTCGCCGTCAGCACCTTTGTCTTTTCAATTCTGTCTACGAAAGTCTCATTCTTCAACCCCCTGGCTATTGCCGGCGCCGTTATATTCCTTGTCTCTAATGTCCTCTTCATCACGTTAAGACCGGACTTCTCCATCCCTCAAATTGTAGGCTACGAGATATTAGGTGGCTTCGGGCTAGGTATGGCGTGGCTGGCTGAAATCATATTTCCCAGAGCAGTGCTCGACAAACACCAACTGGCCATGTCTCTGGGATACTCTCGTATGTTACAGCAGATAGGAGCGTGCGTACAGGACCCTTCAACTTGCTAAATGATCTCGACTACTGACTTTTTTAAGGGCTGTGGCTGTTCAACTATCTGCAGTCGCCTTCAACATGAGGTTGGCAAAGAACCTAGGCGGCTTGCCATTAACGCCTGATGAGAAGTCATCCCTCCAAGCAGGAAACCAAATCGGCGGTGACCTTTCAACAGAAACGAAAGATGCCATCCTGGTAGCGTATTGCAAGGCTATACAGGTAGGTCTGGCACCAGCGGCGGCATGGGCTGGGATAGCTCTTCTCTTTGCATTGGCATTACCTTGGTCATCTCTCCAGCGAGGCGTGGTAGACCCCAAGGAGGCGAATAACAGCGACAGCGGTAGCGAGTCACTCACGCTGTCGGTTCTTGGCCCTTCGGAGGAAGTCATTTCATCGAGGGAGCATTATCCCTCCGCCCATGGACGCGGGATGGTCTAAGCAGCTGGCCAACACAGCTTCTTTTTAGTGACTTTTCGTTCTGTAAGCTCACGATAAGCGCTTCAATGAGAGATCTGTTGCTTCCGCACCCTTTAATGGCAGTGATCAAGAGACTAGAGGTGCTCAAATGATGGATAACTACTACTTTAACAAGATGTAGGTGTGTTTCTACGCAGCTAGTGGTGAAAAAGGAACTCGTCACGCAAATTAAGACTTCAATAAGCTACCCAAACTATCTGAGAACAGCGTTAGTATGATTTCTTTGAATGAGCACACAGACGCGTCGAACAACTAGGATACCTAGTATAAGCAAATGTGATGATTGTGACCCAGACTATAATTTCGCGATTGCAGCCTGTCCCTACAACAACGAGATCCCCCCATCGATAAATAGTCATTTAGCTACCAAGGTAACAGGCTCGTTTTGGAGCAACACTGCAGGGTCAAGGACCAAGAAAACAACAGCAGCGATCACCATAAGGACTGCGTCGAGCCCTATAAAGTACCCCTCATGGGTGATCAAGGACCCAGTCCACCCCTCAGCCAATTCAACGGTACGGTAGATGGACCGGATGTATATCATCAAGAACGCCACAAAGAGAGCTATCAGGGCAAGTCTTGTGGGCCTCATCTTCACCAATCTTTTGGCGCGACGGAGGAAGTCACAGACAAGCAGCGCAAAAATGCTCATGGTGAAGAGTTGAAATGCGATCCCAGCGACCATGATGTGTGTCCCCGTCGTTGTGTCTCCGTTGAGCTCGACGGTAGCCTTGGCTGCCAAGGCACCACCCACTGCTTGCACGACAAGCGAAATTACATCGCAAGTGCAAAAGATGATTGCATAGGAGCTGGGCGAGAGGCTGCTCGTTTGGGACCCCAGCTGCTTGATCAGGATGCCGAGAAGGACATAGAGTCCGGCTGCGAAGAAGGTTGGCGCTATGATTAGAGTCGTGATCTGCATTAAGAAGGCGTCGTGGTTGTAAGGGCACTTCGCGTTCCACGTTCGTCCGGCCCATCCTATCGCCTCCGCTGCAGAGGAAGATAACACAGTCAGCCAGCCGACCTTGACAGACAGAGCTAAGATGGAATTGGATGAGCTACTGAGGGCGCCAATGGCAAACGTAATAGACGTCCAGCGTCTGAAGCGAATTGCCCGAATGACATGACCGAGGAATGTCAAGCCGAAGAGCACATCAAATGCGATTCCGGCGCCAAGGCTCGGCCGATATCCGTAGTCGTTTCTGATTTCGGGGAGTAGAGTAGGAAAGCAGCCAGTGCGAATGTGGAGGATGGAGTTCCAAGTCGCTGGATCGATGCCATTAGGAGCAGGCGGTGACGAGCTCATTTTGTGCAATTTTTTTTTTTTTTTCAAGATAAACGGCTTAAAAAGGATGAAGCAGTGTTGGGGTTTACAACAGAGAAGAGAAACATAGACGATGAAGCTGTGAAAAGAGTGAGTTAGAAGAGAGCCACAGTCCTTCCATAAGAAAGTACACGGGTATAATTCGTACCCTACAAGAGACCACCCTGACATGTAACCGATGACATTGAGTCAACAAGAGAGGATAAAGATCTCCAGTCACTTGCTTAGCCCTACCAACGATATCCCCGCGTTGTTGGGATGATGAAGACATAGCATCCCTGGGTTGAGAAGATGGAGCAGACATGCAAGGTAGGTGCGCACGCACTGATAAGCAATTCCTTGCTCACACATTCTCAAGGCTATTATCCGCAGTGGGACAATTGTGCTTTGATGTTGGTTCGCTCTACACTGGGTCAAACATGAACAGGCAGTGGAGGGGGGTGTGATGAGAATGAAACCAAGAGCCAACCTGTGGATCAATTTCAACGTGGGGCGATGTGCATGTAGGGACTCCGAAGTGTTTTCGGGACGGAACCGGCCTAAACAAGACCATGTTCGACGGTTTATTAAGCAGGCAAATATCGACAGGCATGGCGTATGTCAAGACCTAATCAATCATTGTCCTGGTGAGGCCTATACCTGCCGTTGTGGAAAGATACTCGCGATGTATTTTTTTCTTCTGTCTCTGTCATCGATACTTGCCTACTGGATCATCAAGACGGCCGTCTCTTCAAACAAAGATCGACTTTATGCCCGCCGAAAAGCATGTCAACCCTGCGCGCGCCTACCACAAACTGAAAGGGTCATTGGCTATTCTTTGTTCAAGCAAGATGCTACCATTGCACGCCAGGGGAGGTCCTTGCAAACAGCCCAAGACCGCTTCCGTTTGCTCGGTGACACGTTCTCCGGAGTCATCCTGGGCCAATTCTTCATTAGCACGATCGACCCGGAGAATGCCAAGGCCTTGCTGTCGAGTCAATTTGCAGATTTTGACAGTGGCAAGAAGGCCCTATTTGGGCCATTCTTAGGAGATAGCATGCTGACCACAGATGGAGCCCTGTGGAAGCATTCAAGAGTGCACAACCATCCGCTCAGCCATGATCTACGGGAAGCTCTGCAGCTGACCAGCTCTTTTACAGTCACTAGTCCGCCCGCACCTTGGCAGAACTCAGGTAGAGGACCTCAGTAACCTGGAAGGTTGCGTGCAAAACTTCTTCGCATGTCTTCCCAAAGACGGATCTACCGTCGATGTCCAGCACCTGTTTTTCCGGCTCACGTTTGATAACGTGATTCAGCTACTTCTCAATGAAACCGTATCTACCCTGAGCTGCCAGCCAGGCTCCAATCTGCACATGGTCATAAAAGCGTTCGATAGTATAGGGGACCTAGTCAACAGGCGTGCCACGCTTGGTCCCTTGTTGCGTTTCTATTGCGATACCACGATGAACGACGCTTGTAAGATATTGCATGACTTCGTTGACCGCATCGTGGAAAAGGCCTATCGAAAGCGTAAGAAATCAAGTGGCAGCACACCTCCTGTCTCATTCTTGGACAGCATGCTAGACAGCACAGATGACCTGGTGAAGGTTCGGTACGAAGTATTGGGCTTGCTCCTCGCTGGACGGGACACGACAGCCGGCACGTTGAGCTCTCTCTTCTATGTCCTAGCACGGCGACCTGATGTTTGGACGAAGCTTCAAACCGAGGTACATCGCCTCGGTGGGAGGAAGCCGACTTATAGCGACATCAAGGGCTTAAAGTATCTTCAACAGCTGATCGACGAGAGTGAGTCACCTTGAGCACGATATGTTTCTCGTTGTCGGCCTACTGATCAGTGTGGTTGAGTAATTGGTAGCCCTACGGTTATATCCCCCCGTACCAGTACTCTTCCGCGCCGCGAACCAGACCACCACCCTTCCACGTGGCGGGGGTGTGGATGGTAAATCACCAGTGCTGGTTCCTAAGGGTACGGTGATCAGCTGTTCCACATTCAGCCTCCAGCGTCGGCAAGATGTATATGGACCTGATGCAGAGGAGTTCCTCCCCGAGAGATGGAATCATTTGACTGCCCACTGGAACTTCTTACCGTTCAGCGCGGGCCCGAAAGTGTGCCTTGGCCAGACGTACGCATACGTCCAAATGGCGTATATCGTGAGCCGAGTTGTTCAGCATTATGAAAGGATAGAGAAGCGAAGCGATGAGCCCTGGATGGAAAGGTGGTCAATCACCTTGATGAACGCATCGGGGACAAAGGTCGGGATGATCCCCAAAAAAGGCACAGTACCTATATTGAACGACCACGTACGTAATGGGGCACAAGAATAACAGATAAATTGTTTCATAGCGACAAACGCACAGCTCGCAATCAGTGTACCGCTTCATACCACTCTAAGTTATTCTTATGACTTCCATCAAGAATACGGGTGTGTCGGAAAAAACGTCCTCATAACAGCGAAACCTTGACCTTCAATCCCTGTGGTTTTAAGCTCGTTCCTTTCTGTATCACGGGGTGCCAGCCAGGTATGGCCTCTTCAAATCGGAACCTGGAGACCAGAACCGTCAAGAAGACTTTGAGGCTAAGTGTCGCAAAGTCTTTACCGATGCAGATGCGTGGTCCACTCGAGAAGGTGAGAAACGCCTGAGACGTCTTGGCTCCACCGCTATAAGAGCCCTCCCACCTCTCGACCTTGAAGTCCTCTGCATCATCTCCCCATAGATCCTGTGACCGATTAACAGCATATGGACTGACCATGATTTGCTTGCCCTTGGGAATATGAAGCTCACCGACCATGGTGGCTTGGGCTGCTTCACGCATCATGGCCGGGAAGGCTGGGTAAAGCCTAAGGACTTCCATCAGAAAACAACGCAGGTATGTCAGGGAGTTGATCTCTTCCAGAGACAATCCGTTCGAACCAGCATCCTTGGAAGCGATGTGGATTTCCGCGCGGAGTTTCTCCTGGACATCTGGGTGCTGTGCGAGTTTGAATATCGCCCATGCCAATGTTATCGCCGTGGACTCGTGTCCAGCGGCCAAGATTGTCAAGATATGACTGAGAATCTCATTCTCATCTGTCAGTCCGGCCGCAATGATTGCCGATAGTATGTCTAGAGTTCATTGTGAGTGCTGACTCGGCGCGTATGTGAGGTGACTGGGGAGATGTGAGCTACCCTTTTCCCGTATTTCTGCACTATCATTCTCATCCTCCTCTATCTCTTGTCGTTTCTGTCGAATCTGGGCCAGGCAAAATTCCTGCAAAAAAGCCATTCCCCGGTGGAATTCTCGGATGGGTTTGAACGGCAGCTTGAAGAGCAGGTGTGGCGAGATTATCGCAGGAAGAGTGGCACCAAAGAACTTGTCTACCGCACTTTGATTCTCAAAGGACGGAAAGACTCGCTGATATGCTTGCAAGATTGGCTGGTCGGGATAGGTCACAGAGTCAAAATCGACGCCGAGAGTAGTCACGCCAATGACATCGAGAGTGGCGGCCATAGTGAGCGGGTGCATGTTGAGCACCTTAGACTCTGAGCCGCTTTCGGCAACGAGCTCCTGTATCTTGTTGGCTAGGATGAGAGCCTTTGCCCACATCTGCGGAACAAGGCGTCTGTTGCGATTCATGCCAAAAATGGGGGTGAGGAGTTTCTTCTGTCTCTGCACGTAACCAACGTTAGCTATAAGGCTGGATCGGCATGCAGAAGGCTGTAAATCTCTACACACTTTGTGAACATGTCCTTCGGCAGCAACAAGGCCAACTCCGAGGCTCTCGACAAGTCCATCGCGAACAGCAGCAGGTTTGTGAAACAGATATGGCTGAGTCATGATGGTGTTCACCGCTTTCGAGGATTTAGGAATCAGATAGTCGAATGGACCCAAAAAGATACGGTAGAAGCCGCTGGCGGTAGAGGGAACCGTCAGTTGCCAACGAGCCAGCGGAAATCCCCATGGTTCACTGAGGAATGGTATCAGGTTGCCCAGAATGAAGGATGTATCCTATAAAAGATATGTGTCAATCTATGAGATCATCCGCCATCAGTGTTGCTTTCTGCTTTCTTTCCTCCACTTTCTTCATGATGAGTGTCTCGATAGGCGTACTTGAGGGTGAGGAAGGTCTTTCGTTGGCGAAAGGAACCATCGGTAGACTAGGCTTGTGAACGCCAAGCATAAAGCCAGCTGAATTGCTAAATAGCTGGCCAAAGCAAGTAGAATCGCAGTATGAGAAGCGCCTGATATTTTGAGATACGACACAATGGCTGTTGTTCCAGCCAGGGCAAGGAATGACTGAACGCTCATCCTTGCCGCTCGAGCTTCGTACAACAAGATCTTGGACAGGTTCGCGATTACCACAAACAGGGTTTGCGAGGGTAAATGAGAGTAACAGGCTCAAAAGAGAAACAAGCTATGGCGGACGGCATTATAGGTAGAGCTCCGACTACGAGATACGCATTCTCGGAATGAGGTACCTTATGTTTCATTCTATCGTACCTAGCCACCTAAAGATGACCATCCGCTGGCGTTTACAGAGCTGCAGCATCAAGTGCTGGGGGTGTGGGCGTAACAGACTTTATCAAGACGATGGTGGAACACTCTGTAATGCTTATTAGCATCTAGTTAGCCACGCAGTTTGCACTTCAAATGCTTCAGAAACGCCTCATGCCGGGCGATAGTTCTAAAACTTCCACCATCTTCAAGCCTCTGGAGGATCCGGACTGCATCTCTAGGGTCGCAATTTGGTCCGTGAAAAGGCCTGAGTTATTGATGCGAATAATGAAATGGTCCAATGCCGCAGGATCCCAGGCACGGGCTTCAACGTCCTTGCTAGAGCAGGTCGAGATAATCTAGCGCCAACTCGCCTACGTATGTACTTTACAAACCCACCGCAGTCGACCTATAATTAGCGACATCCCTGATCGTACCTATCACCGTTAGTGGGCTATGATCTGACGCTCAATTACATTCAAGATCGCACAGAGCATGTTACTTGAACGAAGTCATAACTTGGCAAGCTTGGTTTTGTTGGAACAATGCCCCGAATACCCGGCCGCGGATTATCAACTAGCCTGTTGGGTGACAGTTGACGATCTGTGGGTCAATAATGCACAGGAGCAGACCAACTAGGGCATGGCGTATCAAGCAGGATCTTTCCAGACAATGCAAGCAATGATAGCCCTGCTTGACGAGCAGCATGAGGAGCCCAGAGAGCTATTTCTTGTCCATCGGCGCTTGTTGCCTAGGTAGTTCGAAGTGGCTGCGACAGCTGATACTGTACATATGTCAACGGAACAGCACCCGACTTTCTGTTTCGCGCGGTAAGACAGGACATCGCGTTCGCCCTTGATCTGGCAGGAATAGCAGCTGGCAGCAATAGAGTCTTGTACAATGATTCCTTCCTTAGGACTCGGCCATCTCGCCGAAAGCGCAGCCAGTCACACCTCCCTTACTTTTGCCCTCTTCCTGCTCCTCGTTCTCGCCATCTGGCACTATCTTGATACTTCTAGGCATGACTCCAGGGAACCACCGTCTGTGAGCCCTTCGATACCACTCATTGGCCACTTTCTGGGATTCTACCAGCATGGGGTCAACTATTTGGACCATCTGAGGTGAGCATAAGCTTCACGCGTCACCCTTGGTAAGCTTGGGGTCTAACTATCGAAGCCATCGCACATCATCGCCTGCGTACACTCTCAGCATGATGGGTCAGAAAATTTATGTCGTCACGTCCCCAGGCCTGTCTCACGCTGCGCTCAAGTCCAAGTCAATGTCCATGGATCCTCTGATTGCGAAGACGAGCAGTAACATGTTGGGACTAAGTAAGGAAGCCGGGCACTATTTTGGGCTCGACCATGCCGGGCTTTACAGAGATACCCTGGCCTTGAGAGAGCGGCGCGAGGAGTACAGTCACTCCCTCGCCCCTGGTCCAGGCGTAAATCTACCAGCTCAGCATTTCTCAGACGCAGTGGCTGAAGCAGTTAATGCTTTTGGTACCGAATGGGTAACGAGAGACTTTTTCATATGGGTGCGGGACGTCATTACCCTAGGCACCGGCAATGGCTTATACGGCCCGAAAAGTCCAATGGCTGTTGACAATACTCTCATTCAAGACATATGGTAAGTCGGGCATGGCCAGCTAGAATGCGTCGTGGTTCTCACAGAAGCCTCCAAATAGGACATTTGATGAGACTCAACTACGGCTCAGCTGGGGTGTCCTGCCCCTTCTCGTCGCACCCACCGGCGTACGAGCCGTTTCTAGAATTTCGCAGGGCTTCCAAGACTTCATTCGAAATGGAAGGGTCGAGTCTGCTAGCGAGGCCGTCAAGTCGGGGATTGCCACAGCCCTCAAGCTGAATGTAAGCATCGAGGATTGTTCTCGTATCGAAGTGTTCAAGATTTCCGTTGCTACGGTGAACACAGTGCCTACAACTGTTGCCATGATACAGAATATTCTCGCCAAGCCATCTCTGCTACAACTCCTACGTAAGGAGCTTGCAGCCGTCCTATCTATACACGATTCTCCCGCCGGTCGTGAGGCCGAGCTTGACGTCGGACTCATTGAGGCGGAGTGCCCGTTACTCCTTGCTTGCTACCAGGAAGCTCTCCGCGTCGGCTCCACGCCCACATGCAATCGGGTCGTTCTGGAAGACGTCGTGCTGAACGACCCAGATACCGGTCGTCAAGTTCTCTTCAAGAAGGGCTGGAGGGTCTGTATCCCAACATTCCTCCTGCACAACCGAGACAGCTTCTGGGGCGGAGACGCTGAGACTTTCGGGCCCGAGAGGTTTCTCCCCGGCGGTGTTGGTACAGACAATCATGGGAGAGTCAGGACCCAGGGATTCGTCCCATATGGCGGTGGCGCCCATTTGTGTCCCGGTCGCCACTTGGCTAAGAAGGAGATCCTCGCCGCAGGCGCGTTAATGATCATGGCTCTCGACTATGACGCAGAGAATGGGTTTACGGCGCAGAAATATACATCCAGCAAAGGGGCAAAGAGACCAGTTGGGTTGAAAAATATCCGCATAAGGCGGCGCAGTGGATGGGAGAGTGTTCACTGGAGTGTGAAGATATAATTTCACGTCAGTAGTTGGGTTTCCACATGAGCGACAATATGAGATGCGATTGATGGCAGAAATGAGCAAATGAACACCTGTTTGTTATCGGAAGAGTTAGGCCCTGGGTCTAGAGTTGAGAGACCATGACGGGCAAAAAAAAAAAAAAAAAAAAGAAAGGAAAACAGACGCATAAAAAAGAATCAACTGGCGTTGGGACTACTGCTCCCGGCAGGGCTTGAACCTGCGACCTTCGCATTACCAACACTTGGCCCAAAGGGAAAGTATTAGTACGAAGCTCTAACCAACTGAGCTACGGAAGCCATTGATTCATGGGATATACGCTAGCTAACGTGTTCAAGAGGGCTAGGGGAGGCATCGTATAGCGACCTTGTCGATCGAGTTGTACTGTCTCAAGGCGATGCCACGAAATCATAGAACCTCTGACCATTGAATTGCGCATGCTAAGACTGACTGCAAGCCTCTATCAAAGTCAGGGGCAAAGAGAGCCAGTAGTGTGACGAACTCCCGGATGCCGTAGATACGGACACTAGATAACGTCCACGACGTGCAGTAGTCACCGTGAGTTCTCACATCGTTGCTTCATTCAAGAGTGTAGCTCCAGGTTTCCTCCCGACGCTGGATGTTGGCATGATTGCCGAGCCCGGACCTGGAGGCGGCATAACTACTATCAATCTTTCTCAGTCCCAGCATACGGTCACTAGAGAATGGCCCAGAAAGTTTGAGAAGCGACTGCGGCAACATCTATATTATTCAAGCCACAATTGCCAAAGCCGACGCTGTATATGTGCGAATATCAATGTAGAGAAGTTATGTGACGTCGGCATGTCAGCTGTCTATGTGTGTATCAAGATCTATAGAAGTCATGAGCCATGCAGGCCTTGAAGATTAGCTCAATAACGCTGAATCTGCAGGAGCTAATGTAAAAGGGTCTCTTTGAGTGACTCCATGAGGCTTTCCAGTTACCGAAGTATCTACAACGACAAGCGAACCTAAACTACATTGCAATCTCCTGCAGCGAGTCGTTATAAAGGCTTTGCTTTTGGAGAAGAGGACTCATCTGTCCGGGATATTTCCAAAAGAGCCATGCAACAAGTAAGAACATGGGCATTGCGTCTAGGCAATAGACAAAAACCTCCGTGCTCAGTAGGTAGCCGTCACTGCCCTCGGAATACTCAACGAGACGGAATACATTGCGGATAATGATTAGCGTGCTGGCAACATAGAGTGCGTGAAGATAGCTTCTCCATCTGACATCGGGTCGTTGACTTCCTGCTGTTGGGGCCAGGTTCATCCGGCGATGGAACACGAGCGCAACAACAACGAAAAAGCCAAACCAGAGAAGCTGAAGTACAAGACCGCCAATGATGATGTCGTTACCAGCATTATACGCCGATTTGTTGTCTTTTGCTGAGGCTAACATGCCACCTCCTATAAAGGCGTCAGATGGAAATAGGAGAAGATGAATGCTATGTCTTGTCTTCGAGCGAACTCACCCCCAGCAAGGAGAAGGAAACAAATGACGTCGCCGATGACGAAAATCTTGGTGAGCCATCTTCGTCCTATGATCGCATGTCTTTCTCCATCAACAATCTCGATAATTCGACCGAGGGACATGTACACTGAGGCCGCAAAGAGGGCAGGGGCTAGCAGAATAAACATTGTCTGAACAAGATATGGTCCCCTCGTCCAGCATCCTGCCTTCTGGTGTGCCGAAACTGCTCTACCCATGAAACCGACAACTTCAACTGTGACTGGGTTAGACTGCGTCGAATTTTCATGGCATGGAACCACATACACAGACAGCCCAACACCAACGGCGTCAAGAACCATGCCTTGAACCTGATCATCTGAATGGTGTGACCGGCTAAGGAGAAGAAAAACAGCGCGCTGAAGATACCTGCAGCAGCGAGGGACGGCACATATTTGTAGTAGGAAAAAGATACATGTTCCCAGTCTGGAATGCAAGTGGCGCCGCCGCTCATCTTCGCTCGAAAAGGACGTAGAAGTAAAGCTCTGCCAAGCAACAAAGAGAAGGGCTGGAAAACACTGAAAGATAAGAATCGAGCCGTAAGAGATTACAAGTCATATATTAAGACTTTGCTGAGTGGTTTCCAAGGGCAGCCATGATGCTTCAGGCGCGTTAAATAGAAATCTACAGAAGGGTTTCCCCTTTTCCAGAAAGGCTGTGCCCTGACGCTTTGCAAACACTATGCGCGTATCCAGAGCCAAACAAACGCCGTACGCGTATCTTGGGGCCGAAGCCCATACGCGCGAGAGGACGTCGGGATTCGGAGTACAAGGTGTTCGCGCCTTGGCGGCATGATACACAACGGACCCAATACGTTGGGGTTCTACCCATACCTTACCTTTGTAACAGCAAGGTACAATGGGTCGCATCACATCATGCCTCCTAGCTCCGAAGGCATTCACTGTCTACTTTACTCAGCCTCGTTCAGTATTGTGCTTATCTAACTCTTAAAGTAGAAAGAACGGCTGACATTGAGATCGAGGCGGAGTTGACGCGTCTCCACATGATTGCGTTTGAAGAATACGAAGCAAAACCCAAGCCCTGTAATAGTAGAAAAACTATGCGAGTGGTTCCACGGGGCTTTATCTCGAAACATTGTCTCGATCGAGGAGATTAAATGGGATTTTCATTGGAACATTTACAGTACACTCGGGAAAATCTGAAGAACGTCTAGTCCTTAGGCAATGGATGGCTGCGTGGCTCCCTGAGCAAAGCAAGCGATGGCTCTGCAATCTCTTACCCTCTATGAGGAACCCCCCGTTCGAGATCCGAGACCGCTGCCTTTTCCCTCACAGGTCGTCTTTTCGGCGCGATTTCCCGTATATTTCTAGTGCGAGCGGCTTACAGGGGGCCGAGTCCTATTCCAGCTTTCGAGTACGCCCATTGAGGCAAACGCATTGCTTGATGCTGCATGAGATTTGCTTGAACCGAACGTACATACAGGGCAGTATTTTGTAGTCCGTAGCATATCGTAATTGAAATGATGGGAGGCCTCATCATCAGATTCCTAGCAACGTTGAACAGCGGAGACGGGCAAATGATCATGGATATCTGCGCGGAATGATGGTATCTTGATATAACTGTTATGTGTGATAGGAGTGCGCATTCGCCTTTCATGGAGGTTTACATGTCATGAGCATCAAATTGCCTGGAGTGAGAGACGGGGTCACAGAATTCGCTGTGCTTGGCGTAATTGGCTTCAAGGGACCTACCAAGCATAGCACTTCAATTATATAGTATATGGTATATGTAGTAGGTATGCAACGGCTGCACTGCTCAGATTGAGATACATATGCAGGCGTCAACTGGTAATCTGGTAACCCTTTTTTCGGCCAAGATGACTTGGTGATTCATTTTCGGCTACCTTGTTAGCTTTGGGCCGCTGAAGGAGCAAGCATTACTAGAGCCAACTCGCAGCGTGAGGGAATTGGTATTAATTGACAGCCGAAGAGAAGGCGGCGTGAAAACGCCCGATTTGTATGGTTGACATGTAAATCTGCGTATTCCGGGCGTCATACCCGCATCACCGGACGTTATCTCCATTCAGCGGCTAAAGGAGGGACAGCTAAGAGTCTGTGACTATAAATGTGCAAGCGGTGCACTCTCGGTTCAGTTCAGATCGCCGCTGGCAAAGCTTCTGCGGATTTGCTCAATTCACTGCCTGGAATATCTAGACTACCATGAGCTCAAAAATGCACCTTACTATTACGCCTTCGTCCAGGGTTGCGCTGCTTCGACCACAAGCGCAGGCCGGGAAGACCCCCAACAATCTCCCAATCAAAGACGTCCACACGCACCCTCGTTCTTCATCAGCAGGCAGAGAAGACGCCAGTGTATACTTCATTGGCAATGCCACCACAGTCCTCGAATGGGGTGGTTTTCGTATCTTGACAGACCCCAACTTCCTGCATGCAGGAGATCATGTGCATCTTGGTCCGGGAGTAACGTCCCAACGCCGGACGAATCCCGCCGTCGATCTTGACGAGTTGCCCCCGATGGACTGCATCTTGTTGTCCCACTACCATGAAGACCATTTCGATCAGCTTGTCGAGGAGTCGCTCAACCGAGATTTTCCCATCATCACAACTCCTCATGCAAAAGGATGTCTCACGTCCTCTTCGAAGCCCGAACCCTTCAGGGCGGTCCACGCTCTGGACTTTTTTGAAAGCATTCTCCTGGACGCTCCAACGAATATAGAGACCGAGACGGCAACACCCGTGATAAGAGTGACTGGCATGCCTGGAAAACATGTTCCTCCAGGAACTTTGTCTGCCCTCAACGATCTATTGAGTGCCGTTCCACCTACAAACGGTTGGCTGTTGGAACTTGGCTGGGCGGATGGATCGGCTAATGCTCAAGATGACGAAAATACCTCTTCTGAACTGCGCACTGGCTACCGTATCTACATCTCGGGCGATACTCTTTTTGTCGACGAGTTAAGGGAAATACCAAAGTGGCTCAACGGAAAACATGTTGACCTCATGCTGGTACATCTTGGAGGCACAACAATCCCAGGCGCCTCCGCGCCCTTGGTCATGGTGACAATGGACGCCAAGCAAGGCATTCAGTTGATTCATCTTATTCAACCAGATGTGACGATACCGATACACTTTGATGATTACGACGTCTTTCTGTCGCCTTTGTCAGACTTTCAGGACAAGATCAAGCAGGAGGGCCTCAAAGAGCGTGTGGTATATCTCAACAGAGGGGATCAGTATCGCTTTACAGTTCGCCGCAATGCAGATTGACACCCATGTACATGAGAAACCCTAGTTTCGTACAGTACTTAATGAAAATATGAACGGGACGGATCACCAAGCCATGAGAGGCAGAAAGTATTTAGATGGTAACATCAGTGAATGCTTCATTCCAAGCGATATGAGTCCTGCTATATCAATGATAGTCTCCCGCGCCACGAGCGAATAAGGCCACTTATTTAAAGATGTGCAGTGCGGTGCCCTGCATCAGTCTTCCATTCCGAACCGTGGTGTGATTGGCTTTTAGGGAAATGATTCAGCTCCCACTGGTCAGCCGCATCTGCAATGCAGAGCCTTTGGGCTTGATTTTGTTAGACTATCAGATTCAGCTCCGATATAGTGTAAAGATGGTGTCAATAATAGAAAATAGATGTAGGGGAAGAAACAGCATGACATAGGCTATAACTCATGGGTTTTCTGCTTAAATTATGATGGCGCAATGGGTTTAATATGGGTGTTATATCTTGCTATGCTAATTATGCAGAAGGTTTGTGTTTCTGTAATCATTGGCATATTAAAGCAATAAGCAACCATACATAATGCAGGTGATGGAGTGGCAGCAGTAGCGGCAGCAACAGGTTGTCCACATATACGAAGCTCCATATCCTCACTTTGAACACATCGCTTCCACCATCGTATCTCAGTCTATTTGGGATGTCTCACTACACCAACTGAATTATCCCCGGATATAGATTGACAATGACGCAGACCTTATTCGGAACGTCACCCGCCATCTCAGCTAGATATCGTTCATGGCGAGTGGTGCAGCAGACATCCGCAGCAGTAGCAATGGAGGATATACGGACGGAACTTCGGGTTGAGTGATAGAGATTGCTGAGTTCGGATCTAATGTAGACGCTCATGATGGCCTTCGAGAGCAGCATTTTCTCTCAGACCATCGGGCTATGCCAAAGGAGCCGTATCTATAATGGAGAGGGCGGAGGTTCCCTCCTTCTTACAGCTTCTCAGACACTACATGTATCAAACTCGAGACTCTCCACATGGATCATACACCCAATTGTGCCTTGTCACCTTCTGTATAGCCGTTCAAACCCAAAGTTCCAGACTTCGGCTCGACGCGTTCCATCAGAAGATTCCTTGAACCCAACATGCTGGAAAACACTCGGCTCCAATGCCCATTTGACCCATCCACGGGCTTCAGCGTAATCCTCCAGAATCATGTCCCCAGGGAAGTCATAGGGAGGATCCCTCAGCAGTGCTTGAAAGTCCGCCAAGTGTCGCTGAGGAAGAACAAGCCCCTGAGCACAACAGCCGTAATGCGGCATCTCGCGGGCTCCGTGCACTGCACTCCACCCGAATGGATTAAGTCTGTTAACAGAAAGACGACCAGAGAGAAAATACAGAGCTATAAGAGCGGGCAGCCAGAGACCGAAGATGAGCGCTGCAAGGTATCGCTGCGTGTGCGGCGAAACGCTGCTGGAAACGCCAACACGCACATATTTTCGCCCAAGCAAAAAAATGAGCAGCACGGCGGTGTACACCAGACAAATGACCTTGGAGTATGACAGCCATTCTTCATTGTTCCAGCCCATCAAAATCTCCGAGTAAAAAAGTCGAAGGTATATCCACTCCTTCTTGGTCTCTTCGGTCTTTCGTTCCACGTATGCCAGGCCCTTCTTGAATCTCGGAAACCAGTCGCGTGTTGTAACAATGTCGTCTTCCACTAAGGCGAAGTATGGATACTCTTGCTCTCTGCACGCTTCAACTAGGGCTGAGTGATCAAGCCTCATGTTCTCGACGCGACCATCGCCGCGAGTTCTCCCCTCCTTCAAGTCAAAAGGTATGCGACGGTACACAGAGCTTCCCGCGGGAGGCTCTCCGTAGAGAAGAACCTCGTCGACAAGCGGCTCGAGCCATTGTTGTCCGTACGCGAAATGCTCCGATGGCGACTTGTCGGCCAGCAGCACGACAATGCGAATGGACGCACGCTCTTCCGGTGCTAGGGTATCAGATAATGTAGCAATCGTGGAAGAGAGGAACGATTCTGTCGTGCGGTTAACGCTTGGAATGCCAATGCACAGCAGCTTGTCGACGGGTTCGGTCGGTATGACTCTCGCAGGCGGATTTCGAATGTAGGCGTCTGCCTCGGCTGCTCTCACGCTTGAGAAGCGCTGCTTGTAGGCTTTCTCGGCATTGAAGAAAATCGACGAGGGATCATCGTAGGAGAAGATGGCAGAAAACACGAATAGGAGAATCCACAGGACGCAAAAGACAGCGTTGATGCGAGCAACAGACATGGCTCTATTCGCGGCACGCACACTTCACGCTACACTGCCCGACTCCTTGCGACCGCCGCGGGATGGCTGGGCTTAATAGGGACGAGAAACTTTCCAAAAAACCTGACAGCGTTGCCCCCATAAATGTAATGATTGTGCCGGGGTATCATTAAGCGAGTTGGCTCGCTTTCACGCATTAGCAGTACCGAGTACTATTACAAGGTAGTAACGAGACCCAGTAAGGCTGTTTGCCCGTGTATGTATATCCCGTATTGATGCACATCATCCTACCCCATTTGAGGATGTGGGCTTTCTTTCTGCCCCCATAAACCAAGGCCAAATGTAAACACGGGGCGCTCCGTATCTTGGGTAGGTATGCAACAAATCGACGCCGATGACTAATTCCGCTCCTGGTCGATTACCAACCCAGCAGATATTACACCGCAAGCAGGCATACTTGTTCCCGGCATCCTTGCTAGATCCCCAAGTCCTCATTATTTCACCAGGTTTATCTATCTTCCCATATTCAGTGTCGTCAACAGAGCACAGTGCCAACCGAGGAATGTCAATATGCCAAGAGCAGCGCGTTCCTGCATCTCGCCAAAGAATTTGATAGCCAAGTATGAGTATGAAAGCGTTGCAGACCAGAACCACAAGCAATACTTCATCATGGCGGTTCACAACGGCATGTACATACTTCGTGCAGCAGGAAATTTAAGCCATACGGTGAAATTTGACCTCTTTCTTCTTTATGTCTACTCATAAATATGTGCCAAGGGGAATGATATAATTGCTGGAAATAACCCCCAGTGAAATCAATGTTCTTTCGCTGCTACCCATCAACATTGGTTGAACTTAGAGTCGGAGTACAGCCATCCAGTCATTCGATTGGCAATATCGCTGACGTATGAAGCCGTGGCTCCTTGGCCGTCGTTCAAATTACCGCTGTTTACCGAGCCCGAGTTATAGCAGCGAGCAGCCTAGTGGTCGCATGTTATTAGCCTCCTGATTTTGACATTTCTTTTGAGTCACTCACTTCGTATATGTTACCATACTGGTTGATACATTGAACCAGTCCGTCCCCGAGGGCGGTTCCCTGTGTTCCATCAATAACCATTTGAGTAATGCTGGACTGCTGGGCGGAGTTGCTGGCAGAGTTTCCAACAAATGTGACACCTCCATCGGACTGCATTAGGCCGGGATTGTCTGGCTGGGAAGGATCTGGATTGGTGGTCGGGCAAACGTTCACGCAGCCGATAGACTGCGAAATGTCAGCAACTCAGCCCCAGACAACGGGTCATGGAAAACCAACCTCTTGCAGAATGGTAGCAAGAATGAATCGATGGTCAACTAACGAAGCTTGAGCGACTTGTTGGATGGCATTCCATATCAGACCGGTTTGCTCTCCACTGTTGCCGGGTCCAAAAGCTCCAGCGCCATTCGAGCAAGATCCTATACCAAGGTCCGCGCAGGATTCTGCCATAGCATTCTTTGAGTAGTTCCACATGGCATCAAACTCGATCCATTCAGATGCAGGAGGGAAGCTCTCCCAGCCGCCATAGTAGCACCCTAATCAGGTCAGGGCCAGTCATGCGTGAAGAGTGTGCCTTATAGTGTGAGATATGAATGCGGGTACCAATACTTACGATATGTATCTGAGCCAGCATTTCCTGTACCATCGTAGATATTCGCATTGTTATTGTTGCCAGCACCGCTGCTGAAAGCTGCCGAACTGGTGACCTTTTGGCTGGAAGGGTTGGACACGGCCACGGACCGAGACTTTTCAATGCTGCTCTGTGGTCTGATAAGCCTTGAACAGCTTACAGGGGCATAGTAGTACAAACAGGTCCAGCTCCGAAGGCCAGACTGCCAAGAGCCAACTGCAGAGCTGCTGTGAGAAGCATGTTGATGTCTTCCAAAATTACGGAAGGGCAAAAAGGATTGTGTCAGTCAATGCTGCCAGATCATCCCGTGCGCCAAGAATGGAAGAGTAACCTTTTGTTTATATAGTTGTCTTTGATTTCATTCATGGTCCAGGATGGTCAAAAGAGGCGGATCTAGCTAGGTCCATCAAGGAAGGCAGCATAGATCCCATGGTGTTCACCCGAGCTTTTGCAGCTTGTGAAACAATATTGCTGGGGATACCTCTTAGTCTAACTACCTATATGGCATCTAATGGCTTTGAAATGTCGAATTCTGAATACACTTCGTGCCGCAGTATAGGTAAAGGTGTGCCGTCCTTTCCGTGCCCAACTTACCCTGAACTAGCCTTAATACGAGATATCCCCAAAGTAGAAGGAGGTTGTCGAGATACTCGGCAACTCGGTCCTTCTGCGGCAGATCCAACCAGGTCAAGGCCATTCAAGTTGGCTTTTGAGTACAGGTTTCAGTACTCTTAGCCACAGGATCTAAATCTTCAACCCCATACAAGACGACACAGTCGATTCGCTTTGTGCTGCAGCCATTCATACGAGCCCTCGTTTTACGAGTATGAGCCTTACTATTATGGTCGGGAAAATAAAACAGATAAGGGATCTCATACGTTCGATCAGCTGAGCAGCCGACGACGATTTGTTAAAGCCTACCTATACTTAACACATACGTCCTCTGATTGACTTAATTTCCAATTCCGTTCATATTGGCATTTGTCTTAGTTCCTTTAAAACTTTGGCGGCACATCATCTTCATTAGTCTCTACGTATAGTAGGATGTGCAATAAGATGACGGACTCCCGTTCAAGGTTCATATCAGCTGAGAATGTCTCAGCATTTCGATTGTTGATCGAAGTCTTCTTTACTGATCAATGTGTAATTAACTTTGGATTCAAACGACGAGAGAGAAGAGTGCCCCCCCTCCCCCCGAATAAGTGGTGGAAACTTCTTGGATACGAAGAACAGCTTTGACGCTTCAATGTAAAGGGGTTGCAACCACTCTGAAGTATAACATCAGAAGTGGAATACATTTGCCTCATCCTGATGACATGACGCCAGGTAGTTCTCAATTACCACATGATTGTATGTTGTCAGTTTCTTCCTCTTTGTAATATACAAACCAGTCACGCTGATGCCGTATGGGGTATGTAAGGCGATTTATGGCACGGGTATTTCTGTGTGCCTAAAAATCAGAGCCAAGAATGACATCCGAGGTGAGTCTACAGCAGTCGACTCCTTGAGTGGTTTCCGGCTCAAGGCGGCGAGGTTCGCGGATATATAAAGCAGCAGGTAAACATGGTGGCAACATGACTATAATCCAATGGTTCCTGCGAGTACTATGATGACATTTCGTTCAAGAAAAGTCACGGAATCGACCGCAGGCTTGCACAGCATGTCTCAGAAGAAGCACTTTCAGGGTCTCGAATAATATAGAGTTTACAATCGGCCACATACTTCGTGATGAATCTGGTCTTCCAGACAAGAGAAGATGAGCTACCACGGGTTCGGTGTGCGCCGTGGGTGTAATCCATCATTGTAAGATCGGGTAAAGTTTAGAAACCCTCGATTACCTCGATATACGGCAACCCTATTTTCTGGGCACCTAATCCCCAGCCTTATCCATGGTTCTACTTCTACTAGTCTAATTCGAATACTACCGTTAACAAAGGCCCACTTGCAGAAGCCATCACTTCAGCGAGTGCATCTCCTAAAACGCATGAGCCATCTACCCATCATGCTACAGCTGCAGTCACCATTGGCTCGCAAATGCTTCACGCATTCAAAATGAAGTTTATCTTTACCAGAAAGTTTGATCCACTCAATCAGGCACAGTAATTATCAGGTCACAGGGCTGCTCTCCCGTTTGCTGGAGGCGCCGATATAAATTTTCTCCTCGTGTACCAGAAGTCATGTTCAGGTATTCCGGACGTAGGTAGTACGCCAAATGCCTCTAGCGGGTGAGACGCTGGCGGCTGTCGATCCCATCGCAAGATACCCTCCCTTTCGTGGGTAAGGCTCCTAAAACGCAGAGCTCTATCGCTTTCGCTTTCAGAGCTGCATGTAAATCATATGCAAATTATGGCCAATCCATTAGCTCCGCCGGGGAAGCGCATGCCATTCTTTAATCGCAGGCGGCGAATGGCGTGGTATTCATCATCCATGGCTGAATCATCGTAACTTGAGATAATGCATTCTAGATAAAACAACTATATACCTAATTCTAGAGCTTTCTGAAGCATTTGTTTACACTGCGGGTGCGTTCGCTAAGGGATATAGAGGGATCTGAAAATTTGCTGCCCGACAAACATGCCGTTTCAGGTCGGAATCAGCCCTCGAGCCTTCTCTATGCTAGACTTTGTGAAGTTGGCGATACCCCAGACGTCTAGCATTACCACGATCGCTCCATGACCGGCTTCTACCAACGCAGGGACCATCTCTAGGTTCATAGCGGCACTATAAAGGATCAGCCTCTATCTACTACAGCGGGATGTCAAGGACCCTGGCGACTCACCCAAAGAGCGGAATACCGTGCTTCTTGCTTGCCTTGGACATGCTCTCCGTAGCAGCGATTAGGGTGGGATGAGGCTGCCCCAAGCTCAGCTCTAGTCCTGCATCGGCTGAGAAGTCTCCCGGCCCGAACATAAGAGCGGAGATGCCGGGTATTGAGGCGATATCATCGACGTTTTCAATTCCTTTGACGCTTTCAATCTGAGGAATGACGGCAATATGGTTGTTTGCTGTCTTCATATTGAACGCATCGTTCGGATACAGAGAAGCGTCCGAGATGCCGGGGGTGAAGACCCAGGGGCTGAAGGAGCGGCCACCCAGAGGGGCTAGTGTGAGACGTCAAATGATAAGTAGTGTGCCTCTATCGCGATTGAACTTGCCACTGGATTGGTATGCTTACGGTAGTAAACCCTCTTCATAAACTCTTCAACCTGTTCTCTGGTCTCACAGTGAGGAATGATGATGCCAGAGGCACCGGCGTCTAGAGCCGTACTTAGGGAGACTTCATCCTCCGCCGGTACTCTCACAACAACCATGGTTTGGCCCTCAGAGTGGTGCTGGGCTGCTTGAATGGCGCTATTCCAGTTAGCACCCGCCTCCCCCAACGCCATGGGGTGTGATATATCTTGTCTTACTCATGCAGCACCAGGCGGTCAAACATTCCATGCTCGACGTCCATCCAGATAAAGTCGGGTCTCGTGGAAGCAAAGACCTTTGTCAGAAATGTGCTTGGAATGCCTTGAGCGACCCCGAAAAGAGTCTTCTTGGGATCTTTCTGGGCTTCCTTCAGAGCACCCTTGAGGTTTCCGGGGTACGTCAAAAGAGCCGACCGCCATTTTGCCTGCGTGTGCAAGCTGGTGTTTTCGAGGTAACCTTGACCCGACATGCCGAATGTTGTCTGCTTAAACGAAACGGTGATGTTTAACGCACGTACAGGAATTGCTAGAAGAACAACGGGTCACAACAGCGGAGAGGTTCCCTTGGTGTATCAAAGACAGTGAAGAATGTATTTACTGACGACAATATCCACGTCCAGGAAAGGGCAACGGCTAGCCCTCCTTATATATGCCCCAACCCCTGTGGCTGTAACTCAATCACCTTAGTTGAAGGGGCAGCTACAGGTCAAGCTGTCTTGTTACCTAGTTAGCGCTTATCTAATTCTGACGGGGACACTTTTTAACATGATATCTTGACAAAGAATCGCGGTGATTACAAAAGACTTTTGCTGGGCTCCGCACGGTTCCAAAAGTCTGTCTCTAGTGCTGAGTCGCATGAATGACGAGTGGCTGTGATGCGATTTGTCACTGTTCGAAGGCCAGGCACCGAGAAAGGCTCGGAAAAGAGGCATGGTAATCTCCAATGTCCGACAGATCAGCCCCAACAAATGGCACCACAGTGAGGAACGTCGTATGCCCGATATGATGCGAAACCCATCTCGGAGAAAGATGTGGCTTGATGCAGTAACGCCGAGTCGTCAGCCATCTAAGGCCACCAAAATCTGTAGGAATCGAATCCTAAGCATTGTCGTACATACGAGTATGACCAACACAGCACGTTGTCTTTAGCGTCCAAACGACTGCTCAATACCGGCCCCCTTTCTCCTCGGATTCTGGAGACCTCCATGCTGACAGCATGGATGATGTAGAGTCATGTTTTCAAGACGCGGGACATTTTTCTCGGGGAGGCGCAGTGCTAGTAGTCCTCAATGATCAGTGTTCCTGATGTTGATGTTTCCCAAAAGTTATAGCGGACCTACGGCCCTTGGTTACATACCTTGGCTAGGCGCTGCTGAAGCCGATCTGATCGCTAGCATGCGATGCAAAAACAATGGGGATGTAACAAGTATTATTGTAGACCTAGGCCGTAAGTTATATATCGCGATATGCAAGCGTATTTGATATGATTCCCTTGCTCTGGGTAGCTTGCTTAGCACTTGGGCGAAGTCGACGTCGGCTGCTATGCGTCGTATTTCTCTTTGTAGCCATATTTGGAAGCAGCCTTGAGATACAGTGGCCCAATTCCCCTGGTCAGGTATGGTAGGATTCTACGCGTCAGCTCGGGTTGTCCACAGCGGAGCTGAAAGTGGACTCGGTGTGCTGGCCGATGCTGGCTTGCGTTTACCTTAATTCGCACCTAATTACTCTGATATCAGTGGGTTTGTTGTCAATGATACTACATGTAACCAGAACGCGACGAGATCGAAGCTCTATTGTACTAAATACTCCAATTCTACGTGCCATACTTACTCTCCCACAGCTACTACTCTCCAAGTCCCTTTGGATGATACAGCATAGAGATTGCAACGAGTTGGCCCAGACTCTAGGCGTGCACTTTGCTGTAGGTATGCACTTTGCTGTTGATTAGGGCAGCCTCTGCCGAGGCATCGACGGGAGGCCCTATTACGAGCACGGAGAAGGTAGCACGGTCGTTGTAAAACTGATCGATTGCTCCCTTCTTACTGGCCGTTGGCTTTTACCCTTGAGGATGATGATTGGCCGTTGGCTCGGATGAGGTCTCGTGCCACAGGTAGTGTCGTCCCCGCACGGCTGTTTGACTGGGCATCTTCGCAGATTGGGCTCATTATCTCAATTGCGGAGATGAGGTGTGAGGCCAAGTTATAGAAGTGTCAACACAGCTCGCTACGGACGACGTGAAATCTCTCTTTATCAAAGAAACTCATACATGAAGCCCTCGCCTGGTGACAGACGAACGCATCGCAATTGAGGCACCATCTACGCATGCACGACGCCGTCACCATGGGTTCTGGTCCAACCACAGCCAGTTTTCTAGGCTCAACATCCACCGACTTTCCTCGCACTCACGAGAAGATCTCAGAACCAAAGGACACACCGTATTTTGTGGACAATGAGTTCCGACTTTCTCAGTCGAAAGACTTCGTGCTTGTCCACGACCCTGCCACAAATAACCTAGTAACCAGGGTACCATTGATGACCACCGAAGAGTTGCAGGATGCGATTGATTCCGCGCAAAAAGCCTTCAGTTCCTGGAGCAGAGTCTCTATCATTGCCCGACAGCAGATCATGTTCCGCTACGTCGCGCTTATCAAAGAGAACTGGGACAGACTTGCCGCCTCCATCACCCTAGAGCAGGGCAAAACATTCGCAGATGCGCGAGGTGATGTGCTTCGTGGGCTGCAGGTGGCAGAAGCTGCATGCGCCGGCCCCGAGTATATGAAGGGAGAGATTCTCGAAGTCGCCAAAGACATGGAAACGAGGACTTATAGAGAGCCTCTCGGCGTTGTTGCCGCAATCTGCCCGTTCAGTATGTGCTTCCGCTTGCTGCAAACCAACCGTTACTGGTAGCGACGCCTAATGCATGCTGTGCAGACTTCCCGGCCATGATACCGCTTTGGTGCATTCCGATTGCCACCATCACCGGCAACACGCTGGTTCTTAAACCCTCCGAGCGAGACCCCGGCGCTGCCATGATACTTGCCGAGTTGGCCGAAAAGGCCGGCTTTCCAAAGGGCGTGATAAACGTGGTTCATGGCGCACACGATACCGTCAACTATCTGCTAGACTCCCCGGCGATCAAGGCCATCAGCTTTGTTGGAAGCAACAAGGCTGGAGAGTATATCTTCACTCGTGGCTCTGCAAATGGCAAGAGAGTGCAAGCGAACTTGGGCGCGAAGAATCATGCACTAATCATGCCTGATTGTGACAAGGGAGCGACACTGGACGCTATTGTCAGTGCGGCCTTTGGAGCGGCGGGACAGCGCTGTATGGCACTGTCGGTCGCAGTATTCGTTGGTGAAACGCGCAGCTGGCTTGATGAGTTAGTGGCCAAGGCGAAGACTCTCCGGACAGATGCTGGCTTTGAGGATGGCGCTGATCTCGGCCCTGTGGTGACACCCGAGAGCAAATCTAGAATCGAATCGCTCATCGCGAGTGCGGAGGCGGAGGGAGCCAAGATTCTTCTTGATGGACGCGGTTATAAGCCAGCAAAGTATCCAAACGGTAACTGGGTCGCCCCGACAATCATCGCCAATGTCACGCCATCTCAGCAGTGTTATAAGGAGGAAATATTTGGCCCTGTCCTGGTCTGTGTCGAGGTTGACACGCTCGAGGCTGGTATCGAACTAATTAACAACAACGACTACGGAAATGGCGCTGCGGTTTTCACATCATCAGGCGCCATTGCGGAGAGGTTCCGGCGCAACATTGAGGCGGGTCAACTGGGCATCAATGTGCCGATCCCAGTACCTCTCCCGATGTTCTCATTTACGGGAAACAAAAAGAGTGTGGCTGGAGGGGGTGCCAGTACCTTTTATGGGAAACCGGGGGTCAATTTCTACACACAGTTGAAGACGGTCACCTCCAAGTGGTCAAGCGCGAGTATCTCGCCAGCTAAGGCGGAGCTTTCAATGCCTACTGGATCATAGAAGTACGCACGTGCTCCACGATTGATGATAATCTGGACTCGCAACGAATATACTAGTTCTATCTTTGGGAGAAGCAGTGACTCGGTGACGTCGCAGTTGATGCGTACTGTATCTCGCCTTCCTACGAGCCCATACTCATCAACATCGGTTTCTTGGGCATTGATAAATTATATTCTTTTTATCTCAGAGGCGGTGGTGAATGTTGGCGATGTGGTAATACAGGGTATCTAATCCGATCAAGTCACGATGAAGCAAGGCGAACTACAATGAAGCTGGAATTCTATGCTATTGGAGCTACTGTGATCTCGGACGCGGTTATTGTTGTCTTAAAGAATCGGGTGGCTAAATTGTGACCGTCTACAATTCCAGATCAAACTGCATGACCCTTGTGATGTCCATTATGAGAATAACAACATTCACAATGACATAAGCAATGATATTTGCGTTGCTTATAGATTGCAAAGTATAACTCTCTAGGCTAGGAGGGATCCTATAGCGAAGATCACAAAAGTTCGCCTGCCGTGTCTTACACGACGAACGCAACAGGCCCGACCTCCTCGTCCACGGTTTGTGCAAGGAGGTTTCGACACGGGTGATTGTTGTTAATGCCTGGGAATGTCGTCCCAAGAGTTGAATAGGCTTGAGACTGTTCCATGTGGCCCCATGGCAACGATATCGAATGGATGTGTAGAGGCCGCTGAAGTCGGGCCACTGCTCTGCCATATGCCCGTATAAAGCGTGTAGTTGGTCCCGTCAACCTTACTCAAAGGCTGCATGGGGACTTCTTCTTGCGTCCATGGGCTGATTGGGGCGCTTTTGTTGGAGGGCTGAGGAACTACCAGAGAGACGTTTGTGAATCTCTCCGCATTGAGAACCTGGGATCTGGTTAGCAATGTGAACGCATTCCAAGTCAGGTACGCGGCGAGCAGGCTCAACATACTGCTGCAGTCAGGTTAAGCTGCATCTGGCTAATACCATCGATAGTCATTGCACCTTGACTTGAGAGGGAAAACATTGGCAAGACATCGTCGGGTAGAGGAAAGCCGGCGCCACCATTGCCGTGGATGGAGTTTGTGCCGGCCTGACTGTCTACGATTTCGACAGTAAAGGATGATATGCCGTGCTCAGATGGAATTTTCGAGTCAAAGGTGTAATATGTGAAACTTGGACCGCAATTCGGGTATGAACAGCCTCCCGTTTGCCCTCTAGATGTGGTTGCCTCTACTCCCGGCAATGGGTCACCAGAACGGGACGACAAGTGTACAATTATCCGAGTTCCGTTGCCATTGATGAGGTTATCGACAACCTGTATAGTTCCTGTTCTTTAGTATATCATTGAAGCATTATGAGTGTAGGAAAGCTTACCCGAATCACTCCAGTTACTGATAGTGTTTCATCGTCGTTAACAGTAACAGTCAATTTTCTTGGCTTGACATCGAGAGGATTGATGTCTGTCAATTTGACATTGCCTGGCACCGTGTTTATCATGCTCTCGAACATGGTGTTGCATGTATCAAGGAAAAAGTCATTTGACGTTGCCATTTGGGAGATCATATTGCCGCCGTCTGCGTTGAAGATACGAAAGTCCGACCGCGTTGTTTCGTTTTGGCCAAATGCAAGCGGGTTCTGAGAGACGTTGGCTATGAATTCTTTGGCACTGAAATAAGTTTTCCCGTTAGTAAGGTACATTGTATGTTAGGAGACAGAGAATGCAGAATGGAGAATTCCAGAGTGAGGCTCACACAACGTTGTCGAAATAGTCTGTTGTTGAATCAAAGGTAACGGTGTTATCGTTCTTTGACTATGTACATACTGCAAGTTAGTGGACTGGGTGGCAGGAGTGCATGGGGGAGTTATCAGCCATAGAAATAGGTATACGAACACCATCCGTTGGAGTAGGGTTTGGGACAATTTCTGGGAAGTCGACGCCATGAACACCTCCGACCGTATGCCCGCAAGCGACAAGGGCAATCATCTCAGAAGTGTCGAAACCTTGTTTCGCAAAACTTGCACTATGTGTCGGAAGATCTTGTTGAGGTTCTGGGACACCAGACGGACCCGGGCCAGCTGCGTCCACCCGGCCTCCCTTCAATGGAACAATGACTTTCCCATCAGAACACCCACCAACTGCCATCACCGTGGCCAACGCAAATAAATCAGACATCGACACTCTTTTGTTGTAATTGCCCTTGAAGATGTTGAGTGTCTCTTGGAACGCGTCACCAATGTTTTCCGGGCGATCCATCTCAAAGACGATCGAGGCATCCAGCCCACCAGTTCCAGCAACGACATCCGCTGTTGACATGTCGTGATAGGCATTTCGAATCCATTCTGCACCAAAGCTGCGGCCTATACCAAGAGCGCGCTCAGCTGGGCCACTGCATCCGTCAACAAAGGATGCGAGACCACCGGGGCCATCGAAAGGATTCTCTTGCTCATATAGAAGCTTCTCAAGTTCATCGACTTTTGGGTCTGGCCAGACGCGTTCGGCATTTGCGGGTCGAAATAAAAGACTGCTCAAGGCCGCATATGTAATAGCACGGCTCCAAGCCATGGTGCAAATGCCGGGCACGAGGTTGTAACGTCAGAGGAGTATTGATTGGGCTATCTAGTAAGGTTTGTGAGGTCCGTCCAACTTGATATAGACATATATACCCAACAGATCCCATAGCTTCATATGACCCCATTGCTATCTACGTACCCAGCTCGGCTCTACCACCGCTACTTTGCGGACTTCTGCATGGTGATTACTCCGCGCAGTCAGCACCTGAGTGAATCTGGATTGCGGCATCATCTCAACAGTTTCCTGAGGAGCATCGTGAATCACTCGTAGGCTCAATGTGCAATTGGGACGTGGGGGCTCTGCCAGTCCTTCCTTTGTACAGCGTAATAGAAAATTTGCCATTGGCCAGTCTGTTCAATACAAAACTCTCACAACTCCATGTGGCAGGAGAACAGTCTCTCTGACCCCCAATGCTCCTTGACTCAGCCAACATGGACGCGTAACGCAACAGGACATTTTTACCTCCTTGGCACACTAAGATGCCTGCAGCCTCGTGTCATTAAGCTTACATCCAGGTTATGTTTCGTATTGTCAAGCTTATAGGAATGCGTATACCCCGGTCTCCGAGCCTGTTCGGGCCGCGTGTGCATGTACGGGATACGAAGAGCTTAACCAACCACCGCCTCGGCAACTCGAGAATCCTTACGAGTGTCTGGCTAGCAATATTGCAGCAAGTAGTCCGCCAATACCATGTATGACTTGCGTGCGGATCCACTAGATCAACGGCCGTTGTACGTACAAGGAACGGTGGCCGTCCATTTCGCATCTCGAAGAGTTCTATGTGCAACCGTAGAGGCTGAATGGATTAATAGGTACTGATCTCGTAACTCCAGCCGAACGGAGCCCCGATAGCAGATACTACCCGCAATGCATGGTCACAGTTGCCCCTCATCATTCAGCCTCGGGCCTTTAAAGATCCCTGTCAGTACGCATCTAAGATACAAAATATACGCATGTCTTGGTGTCAGGTGCCAATGGCCGCGAATACTGCTACAAAAACAAGGGCTACAGTTCTAAGGATTCAAGAACCGGACAAGGTTTTGACAACGATTGAAACCAATAACGCGTTACGTTGTTATCCCGCTGAAGCCAAATCCGCGAAAGGAATTGTTTCGCCGCTCTCTGAACCGACGGCATGAAGTGATCCACAAACTTATCAACATTCTCCAGTGCCTGGATCCGGGAGCCGAAATCCTGAACCTCGACTGCCGCAACGAGGTAAGGCAATGTTACACAGCGACAAGGCTGTTTCGTTGCCCACTCAGCAAGCTCAAGTTCTTTCAAAATTATTAAAATGTATGTCAAATTGGCTTGCTTATTGTCCCTCTTCCTAGATGGGAGCGCGGCTCCTACTTATATTCTACAGACGGTTAACCCTTGCCACATATTATACTAGTACTTCCTATATTAGTGCCCCTATTTTTAACACTCCCACTCAACGACATAGGAAGCTGGAGTGTTGCTCCCACTGCTTCTATGCCTTTATAGTAGGGGTAACTGCCTAGAACCTACTCTCACTAGACTGAGTGTTAAGCAACATTCTTAACAGCTTCTATATTAGTAATCCTCCTCAGGCCTAGGGCTTTACAGAACTTTAGGAATCAGTCTTTGCCTAGAGGCTTAGTTAACCCATCTGCTACCATCTTGTCTATAGGGATATATTCCAGTGCCACCTCTCCAGTCTCAACTTTCTCGCAAACGAAATATTATTAGGTCTTAATGTGCTTTAAGCCTTTGTGATTTATGGGATTCTTTACTAGAGTAATGGCTCCCTGGTTATTACAGTAGATAATAACTGCGTTTAGAGATTTCTCAGGCGTTAATATTAACGACTCTGTATTGCGTTCCCCCTAAAGATCGTCCTGCAATTCTATAAAGAGCCTCTGCAGCCAGATAGCTTCCTTTATTACGTTAGTCTAGGCTATATATTCAGCTTTACAACTTAATAAGGCGGTCATTGCCTGCCTTTTTAATAACCAGCTGATTTTTCCACTTCTAACGTTAAACACATATCCAGAAGTCGATCTGCAGGTATCTAGATCACCAGCCCAGTCAGAATCACTATAGCCATATAGCAGTTGCAGGTCTCCTTAGAAGATAAGGCATAAATCCTTAGTTCCCTAGATGTATCTAAGGATGTATTTAACAGCTTGCCTATATGTGTTATTAGGGTTACTAGAGTACCTGCTGATAACTAAGACTGTATAGGCAAGGTCTGGTTGTGTTCCTAATATCAGATACATTAGTGACCCTACTATTAACTAGTATTCCTTCCGTTCCTCTAGTTAACTTAGATATCTGTCTTCAGCCTTCTGCAGTTATCTCTTTACCATTAGGGTTAGAGTTAGTGCATAATCTATCATGTCATATTAATAGAGGATTTTCTAGATATAGCCTTGCTGATTAAGTATAATTGTCCATGCCGTTCTGTTACGCCGGATTTAAATTCCCAGGTAGTAGTAACACTTTCCAAGATCTGTTATAGAAAAACGCTAGTAAAGAGCATTTTTTAGGTCTGCAATCTTCGCCTTATTTTCCCCCATAATTAGCAGATTATCCATATAGATAGTAATAAAGATGCCTTCTTTTATATATAACCCGCTGTCTGCTATTACTGCATAGAAACTAAGGGTAAGAAGGAAATCTGTAAGCGTCTTATACTAAACTCTAAGGGCTTGTTTTAAACCGTATAGCGCCTTTCTTAGTTTGCAGATTTTCCCTATACCGTCACTAAAACCTGTAGGTTGCTTAACGTATATAGCTTCTTCTATATTTCTATATAGAAATGCAGTCTTAACATCCATCTGCTCTATCTTAAGGTCTAGTGCAGCTGCAATTGCAAACAGCGCCTTATATGTTATTGGCTTAACTACAGATGTAAATGTTTTAATGTAGTCAATTCCAGCGATCTGTTTAAATCCTCTAACAACCCACCGAGCTTTATATCTAATAACTTAGTTATTAGGTCCACGCTTTAGCTTATATACCTATTTCCTGCATAAGATATTTATATTTAGGTTAGGATCTATAAGATCCTAGGTGTGGTTGTCTTGTAAAGCTTGCACTTCTTCTTCTATTCTGCCACGCCACTTATCTTAGAAGAAACTTCATTTAGCTTCTCTATATGTGGCAGGCTTAATGTCTTCTAGTAAGGACTCTGCAGAGGCGGCGAGGGCAAGAACGTTATATAAGGAGACCTGGTTTCTCAGTGGATAGCGCAGTTCTAGGTGACCTGGAATAGCATCTTCTAAGAGCATATCTCTTAAGTTGAAATCTTGTATGCGCACTTGCTTAGAATCGACTCGCTGCTCCATTAACGGTGGTTGTAGCGGTAGTACTTTAATTATAGATTGTACTAAACTTGTCTTTCTGTATTGCTTTCCCCTTGCTGTATCTGTCTAGTTGTCTATCTAAGTACTTATAGACTGCATGCTAATAGTTATTGTTAGTGCTGTAACAGCATCGGATTTAAAGTAAACATTTAACAAGCTGATCACCCTGCCTTTTAGCGTAAGCAGTTAATAGACTGTGTTCCTGACGAAGCTAAGGAGGGTGCATTTAATGCCTTTATTGTTAAGCTTCTTCTATTAAGCTTGCGGGATTAGATGCTATACTGCTGTACCTACTATTTAAATATTAGAGACATTTAGTTGTTGCCTATAAACATATTTAAACGGCGTTTTCTTAAGTGCTCTATGGGGACTTCAATTATGTAGGTAGTTAACTATTTCTAGAATTTCTAATCAGTACTGCTTTAAAATGCTTCCCCCTATTATTATAGGCAGCAATTTATTACATATTATGATATTAAAATTCTCGGCAACTCTATTTAACTAATATTATTCTGTAGGGGAACTCTTGAGATTGGTGCTGCGCTAGGCAGCCTACAGGTTAAATTCGCAACTATTAAATTCCTTTACACCGTCTAGGTAGATTATACGGCAGCGGCGTCCTTAGGGCTCTCTCTTCTCTAGGACCTGCATAAAGTACTAGATAAACTCCTAGGCACCTTGCCTATCCTTTATCGCCTTACTCCTACTAAATCTGCTGTATCCATTTACCAGCGTAATCTAGTATCTCTCCTTATTATAACTAGTAATATGAAAAGGACCATATATATTAACGTGGATAATATCTCTTACATAGTCTCCCTGTTATAGCTGTCCATAATAGGGTTTTTCTCTTATCCTTCCTTAAAGGCATGGTTTACAGAGATAGTATTCTTATGCAGCGTTTATCCTGTCAACTAGGTTTTTCAGCCTGTCAAAGTTGCTTCTACTTAAGTGGCCTATTTAATTATGCTATAGCTGCAACTAAGGGTTAACGGCATAGGACATGAGGACTGGGATAAGAAGGGACTTGGCCTTAATACTATAGGAGACTAGGGCTTATGTTAGAAAAGAGTCGGTTTAGAGGATAAACAGATTTCCAAAATGCCTTGCTATTATCTCCACATTATCCTTTCTAATTATCTAGCAGTCTTAAGCTATCTGTATCTTCCCCCCTAGGTTAAGAAGCTGGGCGATAGAAACTAGGTTAAGACCTAGGGTTAGCATAAAGAGAACTTTAGTAAGCGTGAGGGTGATGGATAGATTTTTATTTATGCATTTCTAGATAACTGTGCTAACGCCGTCCACTGGAATCTTAGAGTTGCCTATTCCACTAAGGAAACCTCTATGCGGCTTAAGAGAACCCAGGACAAATTAGTCTTGTTATGACGTTGCATGTTAACTGCAGCCTGAGTCTAATATCCATACAGCACTAAGACTGCAGTGAGGCGACATTTTCAGAACGTCACAAAGTGGTCGGTCTCTGTCGCTTCGTTCTTAGACAGAAGGGCTTGGTTTTCCCTGTTCGCTTGCTTAGCGTTTATGTAAGGACGACCTTGCCTGCCTCTGCGGTCTTCCTAGCGCCTCTTTTTCTCTAGATGCAAGTCCCAGCACCCCTTTTTTATATAGCAAGTCTTGCTGCAGTGTGTGCATCTCAGCACCCTTACTATTACAGAGTCCTTATTATCTATTAGCGCGGATCACTTCCGTATTAGCAAGGCCTGCGTCTGCATTATCACACCGCTTTTCTATCTAACCTCTTTAGCTTTAGCGCTCCTGATAACGCTATCTAGTATTAGGAATGTCTTAACACTGTGGCTGGACCAGAAGTTAGTGCACTAGACAAGGTACTATTCGCTTAGGCTATTAACAAACTTAAGGATCAGGTGGCTATTTAAGAGCTTATGCTAGCTTCTGGCTTAGAGGAACTTCTCCTAGACAGTCTTGATTCATTAAGCAAACTCTCAGACTAAATCTGACTCTAGATTAAAGTTGCAGTCCTCCTACTCCTTATACGCCGTTTATAAAGCTCCGAGGCCAGACTCCTAGAATTCCTCCTTAGCTTATTAAAACACCTTTTGCACTGTATTTTCTTTACTTATCATCTCGCTTAGCGAGATTAACAGTATTGTCTTTAAGATGCTAACGCATTATCATTACTTGCTTTTCCAGGCGCTAAGCTAAGACTCTAGGACTTTTTCTTTAGTGTTATAGGTGGTCAGCAGGTCGTCTCCCCTAATAAGGTTAATAACCAGCTTAAGCTAATGTTCCTAGACCAGGTAGTCCTCTTGTTTTTCTAAGGATAGTAAAGAGTGTAGGCTTAGGGCGTTAACGCTAATAGGTTTAATCTCAGGTTCTGTTACCTCTCTAGCGATAATTATTTCCCTAAGATTGCTTCTTTATTAAGCTATATTTCGTGTTGGTCTAGTCTATAGTAGTGGAGTATGGACTTCGCAACTGTAAATGTTAGTGTTGCTGGGAGGAGATAGAATTATCATTATCTTGTTATCTTTAAAGTCCTCATTTATTAGGCTAGGGGTTGCCTGTCTTGCTAAGTCCAGGCTGTCTTTATCCTTATAGATTTGCCCACTTCCCTAGGACTCCTAAGTCTCCCAGCCAGCAGGGGGCGCTGGTCCTGCAATTAGGTCGTCTAAGGATAGCAATCTTATCTGTCTTAGTTGACAGATGGATCTTAGCCTATCTGGGATAGCTGGTTAGTCTTCTCCTATTATCTTTTAGTTATACAGCAGCGTATCCTTAAGATACAGCAGGACTAGCAAGATTAGTCTATTAGCCCCTTAAAGTATTAGTACTTATCGTTTCTCAGCAATTTCGGCAGAAGCCGGGCTTATAACCTGTTAAAATGTATATTAAATTGGCTTGCTTGTTGTCCCTCTTCCTAGATGGGAGCGCGGCTCCTACTTATGTTCTACAGACGGTTAACCCTTGCCACATATTGTACTGGTACTTCCTATATTGGTGCCCCTATTTTCAATAAAAATTTCGTTTGACCAGATGCTCGCTTGGCCATCTTGGTGGCCGAACGGGCATCGTAGCCGATGGGCCACCAGTAGTGCCGCCAGCCGGTATACCTTTGCTTGCGCCAGCAGGTTGACCACGTCCACTGTTTCGTATCGTCGAGAGACGTTGCATATCAGCGGCGGCCTCCAGCCCTCCACTGCAGTTCGTATTCCATCGAGCTTCTTGTGAAGCTGCATCAAGCACGCCACGTCAATGTTATTTGCCATGGAGTGGCTAATAACACAGAGGTCGTAGTAGTAGGGTAATAGTGTTAAGCAGAACCCGAGATGATGGCTCACAATTGGTGTTTCTCCGAGTGGAAACCTCTGTGTAGGCTTCCTGCAGTGAACCAAGCAATCGGCGGTGTCCATCAGGACAAGAAAGCTATACTGCGAGACCGCTTCCGGATCACATAATGTCGCTGCAGATGTGAATGCCGCTGTAGTGCTCAGGCAGTGCTGACAGATCTCGGCTACGCCGAGCCCAGCCAAGGAGTACGCTGAGAGAACCAGGACAGTTCCAAGCGTGAGACATACTGTCGCCTCCCGTGCATTGGTGGCATGCAACAAGCGCAAAATCCTGATGGCTGATGAAGTACAGCGATAGCAAGCATTCAACTTTTCCAAGTCTGCTGCCTTATCTGACTGATCCAACTGGAGTGCCCACGCGTAGGCCAAAAAAGCGTCTTTGAGGAATGGTATGGAGGTGGGTAGAAGACCTGCGAGCGACCGATGTTCCGCGTCTTGGAAGCTGGGACTTACGAGATGATGCCCGAAGTTCTTGGGTTGGCTCAGAAGAAGCCTCAGCAGCTCTTTCTCTTGCGAGTCGATGTTCAGTCCATCAGTAACCCAGTCATCGATAGGCATGTGCGGCTTCTTCAGTTTGCCGGTTGCATTGGAACCGGGTGATGCATCTTCGGCGATCAATCTGGCCGATTGCTTCGGTCTGCGGCCAGCTGGCCGAACGGGGCGATTGATCGAACAAACGAGCGTTAATCGATCGCATCTCGTGCAGGAAACGCCAGTAGCTGAGCGATCACATCGTTCTTTGAGCTTGTAGCACCGATCACAAGCAGTCCTAGAGGTGTGCCGTTTGCGCATGGTGGTCGCCATCTGCTTGGCTCAAGATAGTGTGAACGTTGTGAGTGTTTTCAGTCTGGATGTTGAGTGGAAATGAAGCATGATGTACGAGCCCCCAACAATCCCCCCCCACCTCAGAGTGATGCTTCTGATTCGCTGCAAATTGTTCCACATTTGTCCGCCGGAAGGTTGACCGGAGATTTGATGATCTGCTGTCATACTAAGACTGGAAGCATGATGCTAAGAAATTGGGAACCGGAACCGGGGTATTTTGAGTGTAGACATGATTTCGAATTATAGGAAGAAATGTGATGAAGAGGCATGAAAGGACTGCACGGAGTGTTCCTCTTGGCTGCAGCTGGAAGCATATATAGACTGTGCCGAGGAGACTTGAATGTGACTTTGAACACTTCTGTTATCCCTTTTCATCAACATTTTCAACGGCTACTCAGCATTCACGTATACGACACAATGTCAGAGATGCGTCGCAAAGACTATCGAGCTATTTCACATGCAAAGAGGCTGCAGAGAAGTGAAGCAATTCCCGAAGAGTGGTCAATCAACCCGATGAAGTTTGAAGGCATCAACCTTTTGGATGTACCACTCGTCTGTGGCCTATTGTCCGATATCGAGCTCGAAGTCACATCCCAGCATGACGCAACGAGCCTTCTGGAGGGTCTCAAAGCTGGTGCTTGGTCCGTTGAACAGGTAACCATAGCTTTCTGTAAGCGGGCGGCTGTTGCTCAGCAGTTGGTAAGTTGCGCGACTCAGGTAGTGTCACATAGAAAACAGATGGCTGACAAGTATACATGCATGCATTCTCACAGGTGAACTGTCTGACGGAAATATTCTTCGACGAAGCCATTGAACGTGCTCGCCAGCTCGATAGACAACGACTCGCTTGTGTGAACACCGAGTTACTTCCACCGCTCTTCGGCTTGCCCGTGTCGCTCAAGGATACTTTTGCAGTCAAGGGACATGATACGTCGACTGGCTTAGCTTGTTATGTCAATGAGCCGGCGGGGGAACATAGTGCTATTGCTGCGATGCTTCTCGACCTTGGCGCCATCCTTTACTGCAAGACCAATGTTCCGCAATCCGTCATGACCGGAGACAGTGACAACCATGTCTTTGGCAGGACACTCAATCCGCGAAACGTCTCTTTCACGGCGGGTGGTAGCACTGGTGGTGAGGGTGCACTACTTGCCCTTAGAGGAAGTATTCTTGGGATCGGTACCGATATATCTGGAAGCATTCGTGTCCCGTGCGTCTGTAACGGAACTTATGGGATGAGACCGAGTGTAGGACTCGTTCCTCATGGCGGTACGCGTGAACTGACAGTACCTGGGACAGATGGGGTACGTTCGACCGTGGGGCCGTTGGCAACCACGCTCCGAGATTGCGCCCTCTTTCTCAGGACAGTCATGCAGGCAGGGACATGGCGATATGACAGCAACGTCGTATCACTACCATGGAAGAATGTAAAGCGTAAGGAGAGACTGCGCATTGGTCTAGTTGAAGATGATGGTGTTTACACTCCGGTTCCACCGGTAAGGAGGGGTTTGAAGAAGGCAGGCGATCTGCTTCGCATGAGCGAGCAGGTCGAGATTGTTCCGTTGACTTTACCGAATGTCCAAGACCATTACGAAGATCTTCTCAGTTATTTCACTCTATCCGGAAGCGAGGTAAGACAATCACTTACTTTCTCTCTTTATTTGGTAGCTTCTGACATGGGCTTCGCACAGCACTACCTCGAACAGTTCAGCCGAACAAGCGAGCCATTGGTACCATCGTTGGCAGCGATTGGCCTCTTGTCGAAACCGGCGTCGACCCTTGAGAGCTTTTTTGCTCTGAACGTACGCCGAGCTGAAGCTACAAGGACGTATCTTCGACTCTTCCTCGAGAACCAGCTGGATGCGATTCTGATGCCCGCAGCTCCCCATACTGCTCTGCCTTGGGATACTTGGACTAGCGCCACGTATACTGGGTTATGGAGCTATCTTGACTATCCAGCGGTCGTGATCCCCGTCGATGTGGTGGCAGCTTCAGACTTGATGGATGATCCTGGCAGAGCGAAATATGGGCCAAATGACACGGAGCTCTATCAACTGTGTATGTACACAATTGTGATGACCATTTAATTGCTTCAACCGTCGAAACTGATACAGATTGTTTTTGGCCTACAGATACAGGACCCGAGCGATACGAGGGCCTTCCGATCGCGGTCCAAATTATAGGGTACCGACACCAAGACGAGGAGTTGATTGCGACGGCGGAGATGCTGGACTCAATCATCAATGGCGAACCGTAACACACATGCGTGTCAATTGCGCGGCCAAAGCTTGAATGCGGGACGGTCAGGCTCTGCAACTGTTACGGTCACGGGTGATGATATGGCTCTGGTAGAGTCGTGTATGAGACCGCGTGGCTGCTACCATGGGTTAGGGGCCTCTTCTTTTTGACGTTATTACACGAAATGCGGTGCGACTCAACTTGATCTTCCGTATATCATCCGCTACACCAATTGCCAATACATACCCCTAGTCAAACTCACTATGTATCACGTGCTCTCCTTTCTTACTATTTCTTCGTAATTTCTTCATCCATTGCGCAATTTCTTACCATCCTCCGTCAATGGATCTGGGCACAATGGGCACGAATTTGCCTCGGACTAAGAATGGTCGCCCGGTTGCGTGCGAACCATGCCGTCAGCGGAAATACGCGTGCGATCGTGCTCTTCCAGCATGTCGACGCTGCCAAAGGAGTCGGATACAACAACAGTGCAGATACATCGGCCGGGCCGTGACGGTCAACCCAACCACGACGTCCCAACCCGGCAATGGCGCGAGCGCCGACCTCAATACGCTGCAAGTGTGTCTCGCGGGAGCTTCCCCCATTCTGGCGAGTGATTGGCAAGACATGGAATCAACACACAGCTCCTCAGCGTTGAACATCACGAAAATAGATCGATGCTTCGCACGCGTCGACGAGACCTATGAGACTGCAAGAGAATCTCACGTGCACGCGTTTCCAGCTGTGAGCAACGAGGACTTAGACATAGCTCTAGATATCCTGGACAGTCTTCCAAGCCCCGAAGCCGAATGCATCCTAGCAAAGCCTCATATTAACCCGTTTGACGGATGGATACCGTTGGAAACGACATGGCTGCTGACTGAGTTGAGAAGTACTTTTGCTGCTGCGTTCGGGTGTGATGGTGGGAGAGAGCGGTTCACCGAGCTTGCGTCTATCATCTTTTCCAATACCGCGCAAAGAGTTCCTCACACCCAGGTGGACTCAGCAGAGGACTGGTATACACTTCTTTCCGGGACAAGCCTAAGATGGGAAACGGTTGGCCTGCTATTCAGTAGCTGGGCGCTTGCTGCCTTGCAGAACAAGGAAGATATTGATCAATATCGGCCGCATATTCTGGCTCTGAGGTTTCTGAACATAATGGAGAGCTGCATCCGATTCTGCCGGGGGAACAGAGCGCATAATGTGTTATTGGTCTATCTCATATACCGAACAAGTATCGTTTCATCAATCTTGCATGGTACTGGTCGTGAGTCTCGAGATTCCGTCCGGCTCTACTGCAGACATTTAGGCTGACCAGTCACCCTTTAGATGAAAGCTTTTGGCGCCTTCACACAGAAACTGTCACATTAGCTTGCGCCATCGGACTGGATACTCTGCCCGTTACATCCATACGAAGTTGCTGCATATCGAAACAGTCGGAGCGTCGATTGTTCGCGGCAATATATGTCCTGGATAAGGCAGCTTCCGTCTCTGCTGGAAGGCCGCCACTGTTGGCTTCGAGCCGAGGTACTACGGCTTTGCCATTGGACATATCGAACACCGTTCTCGTACACTTTGAAGCTAGCCAGAAGCCAGATGTTGACTTATTGAGGATTGATGACCAAGGATGGAACACGGATGGCGAGATGTACGCGACAACAAGCCTTCGAGCAAGAGGGCTGATAGCGCATATTCGAGAAGAACTTCTGGCAATAGCCTTGAACAAGAGGCAAAACCTCCTGCTGGAACTGGCGTAAGGGTTTCCCTAATTGAGTACGCCGTAATATCTCGGCTTGATTTCAAGGGCTAACAGAATATACTCATCTCTAGGAACTTGAGATACAAGGAAGTCAACATCTACAACCACCTACCAAGTCAGCTGCGACTGTCTAGCGGAGACAAAGGCTTCAGGGGTAACATGCCCCAGGTTCTATACACAAAGCTCTTCATAAAGCTAGAACACCTTCAAAATCTTTTACTTATCGAAAAAATGCTACACAAAGCTCAGCCAAGCCTCCCTTCAGATAACCTGATTCAGAGAAGCCTGGACATTTTGTCGGTCACCGTCAGATTCTGGACTCATAACGATATCTTAGTTGGCATGGAAGGGGACCATGAGTGGTTCATCATGGAATACGCTGTCCCAGCAGCAGTTGTTCTCTGTGAATGTCTCCTGCAATGGCATGACGTTGGCTGCCTCGTAGCATCACGTTCTAACATCATAGAACAGTTGAGCTTGCTTGTGGGTTTCGTGGAATGGCTGATATCGAAGGTTCCATATGTTCGTCGTTGCTACAGGGTGAAAGATACCATTGCGAAGGCCTTGGATCTGGTACTAGACAATTCACCTGAATTGTTTCATGAGGCAGCGGCAAACTCGAAGCATGAGCAGACCAAAGATGAGGCAGCTGCTTGTCTTGATGACTTGAAAGAAATAGACACTTTCAGATGGCTTTCATAACAAAGCAATACGGTTTCTTTTATGTCTGACAAGCAATCCCATCCGTCTTCTCTACCCTAATTTTGCTCCACTGATCTCGTATCAGTCCTCGTATCACATTATTATATACTTGCCCGCCTTTGCACACCGCCATGCGTCTTGTTCCCTCGTGAAGATATCCAGCTCTCTCCAGCACCTTTATGCTCCCTCTATTCTCTTCAATCACAGTTGCCTCTAACCTCAGAAGCGTGGGGAGTTGCTCAAATGCCCAACAACTAAGAGATGAAACGACTTCCGTCATGATGCCATGGCCCCAATATTTGGGTGATAACCAATATCCGAGAAGCTTGGTGCGGGATTGTTCGCCCGTGAGATGCTGAAAGCCACAACCACCTATGACGATATCACTGTCGAGCGTGCATATGGCGAAAAAGAGGCTTCCTTCTCGATCCGCAATGTCGATCCAATTAACAGCATCTTCCAGCGTGTAGGGACTTGGGAACGTCGCTGTCATGTATTTCGAGACGAGATGTGAATTTGCAGCTGCAACTATAGCTTCCGCATCGGCTTTGCGATAGCGACGAATAACGCTTCGCTTGAGTTTCAAAAGAATGTTAGAAGAACCAGTCATGTTGGCCATTGATAGCACTGTTCCACGTCACAGAAAGAGATTGTCTGCTATGCTATATACTATTTCTTTCAACAGTACATTGCTCTGGCTGTGCCACATTCCACCCCCTATCGCAGGCCGCTTTTCGACTCTATGTGGTTAGATCAAATCGACCCCGACTCCGACTCCGACTCCGACTCCGAGCTTTACTTCTAAGTCATGCCGATCAAGAGCTGCAGCAACTTTACTACACCCGTAATTATTCTGCTATTTCTGTCCCCCCCGCTGCTCTTTCGAAGCTTGTCACCGCAAAGGGAATGCCTGATGTTTCCACTTATAGTGACCCACTGTTGGCACTCGAGGGTTCGAGGTTCGTAGACTCGCGGCGAAAGCGTATTCTGTGTAAACACGTTGTAGAAACAGCAGTAGCTCGCCAGCGACAGTTCATCGCTATCACGGACTCTTTACCTTCATCTATAGATAGGAACAAGGTCATCCACTCAAGTGCAATATAAGAAGGCATTTTTCATAGTAAACACTATTCATATATTCTAGGCTTTTAGAGTGAAAGACTTTGTGTCCCCTCCCCCAATTCTGTGTGAAGACGCCTAATTTAGACCAGGGGACACTATTGCTCAGAAAGTCATGTCAACATCAGAGCATGGCCCATACTCATTTGGACGAGCGTACCTTAGCAGCCAGGGAAGCACAGAGTCGCATCTCCAGAAGTACAGCATTGCTGGCCAGCCACACACGCGCACTGCCGCTTGTCGAAGATCTTTCCGTCACGCTCAACAGTGTGGCCAGGAGCGGCAACAGCAGTGAAAGCCAAAGCTAATGTAATGGTAAGAGTAAGGAGGTTCTTCATCTTGGTGTTTTTGCGAATCGAATTTCGTTAGGAGTCCTGGAGGCTTCTAATCGTGTAAAGGGGACAGGAAACAAGAATAGTTTTCGAATAGCTTGGTGATAAACCTCCCATCCATACGCAAGCCGATGGATGATACTTATAATTCAAGTCTGTGTAAGGGCCCACTACATGAAAGTCATTCAAGGCAATACTGATATTCTTCGCTCTTGCCCAGTCTGTTTGTTCTTTCGAGCAGAGTGATTCCACCAATTATACCCCCTGATTATTTTTATCTTGATTTTATAAGCCTCTACTAATATCTCACACTAGCTGGAGTGCCTCATGGCGTTGTTCTTGACAGATATGGAGGCACACACAGGATAGTGGGACATGGTGAGTAGTCTTGGCAGGACGCATTTACGAGGTGATATGCAAAGGAAAACAAGATAGACATGCATACCTATACAGTCTGTAACGAGGAGAAACTTGTTGTTAATGCGGGGTAGAGAGTCTAGCAGTTGCTCGAATTGTTTTTCCGTGAATAAGGAACGAAACAAGGCCCCAATTTGCAAACGCCCAGTAAGCTGACGAGGCAAGCATTCTGCAGTTTCCTATTTCGTTCGCGAATTCTGCCGCAGAATGCGCTATCGCGAGCAAATCACTCCCTTGATACCTTGTTCAACTATTAGGACCACTCAGAACATGTATAGACCCCCAAATCTCTCTAGGTACTCGCTTTACGAGCAGTGCACATCCACACATTGTGCTGTACCCGGTGACCACATGTCGTAAACTCGTTTTCTCAACATTGCAGTCCCGGGAGAATAATTCAAATCGTCACTGCTGTGTTCCAAGAGTGGTCAGATGAACCGACTGTTGTGTCTCCTGTCACTCTGGGGGTTTCATTCACTCACATATACACCTACAAACCACCCACTAACCACCCACGTTATCTTTCTCCGCCCACTCACTTCTTTTACCATCCCTTCGCCATGCTATTCTCTTCTCACGCGTCTTATGAGCCGCTTCAAGACGAAGGGAAGAGTGAAGCTTCACGTTCACGCAAACCGTCTTGTTCAATCTTTTGGCCATCTTGCTCTGCCGTCTTGCTGGCCATATGCTTGGTCCTATCATTTCTGTTGCAGCAAAGATCCGGAGGCCATTGCGGCAGTGGATCACACTTGACCTCCTCAAGTACTGACTTTAGTATGATTACCTCGTGAAACACAATGCTATATGTAGTACTGACGCAAATTTGATAGAGCCGGCTGTGTCTAGTATTCAATATCATCAAGTCCAATTTGGAGGCATAGTGCTGTCCGAAGGTTCATTCAAGATCACAGGAGGCGCAAGCACTCGACCCTACGTCGGGACTTCGTACCATGAAATCGACAAGGCATGGAACAACGTGCTGGAAAGTAAGCGTTGTGGATGTTGCTGGGCCGATTTAGCTTGTTGAAATAGCTTTTGCTAACACTATTGGAGAGAGATGGTTCAACCTGACTGTCAAGGAAAAGCGGGATGCATTTGGTGACAAAGCTGACGAGTATCTTGACTTTGTGCAGTGAGTCATACTCCAGGGTGAGCTGCATAATACTGACAGACTGCAGACTGGATACATTTCACTTGCTGCATTGCATCAACCATCTGAGGAAAGTTATTGATGCAGATTTCTACTACCCAAAGGGTCTACCTCCTCTTCGGATCCATACTGGTATGACCATGAGCTACAGAGCAGAGCAATGCCCATAGATACTGATTGTTAGATCACTGTCTTGACGTTCTTCGAGAATCTGTCCAATGCCATGGCGATCTCACCTTGATTCCCTATCGACCGGACAAGAACAGTTCCTACTATTACAGCGACTCCATCCAATTGCACACCTGCCGCAACTTTGACGAACTCCGCCATTGGCTCGCAAATACGAGGAAACCATTTTCCATTGACCCTTTCAAGCTGGAATAGGCTTGGTGCTGCAGACAGGCATCTCCGGACCACTTGCGTGAGTCACCCTTTCGCCGGCCCCCACGGGGGGAAAAAACGACGGGGGAACACTTGTAGTCCGTTTAGCCGCAGCGACGGCCCGGGCGACTTCCAGTGGCGACTCTTTTTGGCATTCTCCGCACGGAACTGCGGGGAGAAGATTGAAACATCGCCCGGGGAGTTAAGCAGCTTACCCGCATGGACCCGTCAGCATACAGGGGGAGAATTGGCAACGATGTGTGTAGTGGTGTGAGGGCCACTACTAGCTCTCTTTCAGTGCTGTCGGACATCTCTAATACTTGGGCTTGATCTTGCCGGGCAAGGTGCTACGGAATAAATAATGCTGAGACAGAGAGAGGGAAAACGTGATTCGATACTAATCGACCTTACAAAACAATCTTCATTACATCAAACATGCCGAGCCAAAAGCTACCATTCCACATCGCCATCGTTGGTGGTGGCATTGGCGGCCTTTGTGCTGCGCTCTCGATCCACCATCACTGTCCCAAGGACGGCAGTGTGGTGATAGATGTGTACGAACAAGCGCCGGAATACAAGGAAATTGGTGCTGGCTTGGGCATAGGAGTGAATGCAGCCAAGCTCCTCCACCGCATCGGCTTGGGGGAAGACCTCAACAAGATTTCTGGCCACCGCAATGGCATCTGGATCTCGTTTCGCCGTTACGACACAGGTAGCGAGATTGTTACTGTCCCGGTTGATGACCGACAAGAAATTAGACAAAGTCCCGTCCACCGAGCAGAATTTTTGGCTCTCTTGTTTGACCACGTGAAGAAGCGAAATGCAGCCACTCTGCATGTCAACAAGAGGTGCGTCGAGCTCAAGGTAAGATGCCATTTTGCTCCTTCTCAACGTTCTGCATAAAGAAGCATTGATTCATGTACTAGCTCAGGACCAAGGGAACTTCGTAGAGCTCTGTTTCGCCGATGGCACGACCACGACGGCGGATTTGGTTGTTGGATGTGACGGGATCCATTCCGTTATCCGCTCCCAGTTTCGCTCCGACAACCCCAAGTACAGCGGCCGCATGTGCTACCGGGGGCTGGTCCCCATCAAGGACCTTGAATCCTGGTGGCCGTTCCCATCGTACTCGGTTAGCTGGCTGGGGCCCGACAAACACTTCCTGGCGTTTCCCATCAGCAGAAACACGATTCTCAACATTGTCGCCTTTGTCTACTCCGATGATGATCGTACCAAGGAAAGTTGGACGGCCACTGGCCACCGAAGCGAGGTCCAGAAGGAATTCGAGGAATTCGACGCCACTGTCCGCAAGACTATCTCTTTTATGAATGAGAATCCGTCCAAGTGGATTCTGAATGACCGGGAGCTACTCGATCAATGGGTTTACGGAAACGGCAAAATAGTCTTGATGGGAGATGCAGCGCACGCGGTACGTCTCCGGTTCACCCGCAAAGTTACTTTATATCTCTGCTAATGCCTTCACGGTTTCTAGATGCTGCCACATCAAGGTGAGGACACACAAGAAGAAGTCGTAGTCAAGGGCATCCTGAAGCCACCTACTAACATGCTATAGGAGCTGGCGCTGGTCAAGCCATTGAAGATGGCTACATTCTGGGCCGAGCCATAGCTGACTACTTGTCTGCGCCTCCAGAGAGAGAGACTCAAACGCTTGACAAGTGGATGCAGCTGTATCAAGACGTTCGCCTTCCCCGTGCCCAAAAAGCCCAGGCAACAGCTCGACAAGCCGGGCAAGTGTACGAAATGCAGACACCAGAAATGAAGGGCAAAGCCTATGAGGACTGTCTCCCGCTTGTGCGAGACAGTCTGAAGGACCGCATGCAGTGGATCTGGGCTGGAGACATTGAGGCTGAATATGAAGCAAAGAAGCTGCGTCTAATGGATCAAGAAGCCCGCGAGAACTGTAGAGATACTGGCCGTAGCAAGATACACTCGGTGACGGAGCGTGCAGTGTTAGTAGGGCAAGACTAGAGTATCGCGGAGACGAAGTACAACAAGCTGCGGCGAGAGAATGGGTGTACTGACGATTTCATTCCATGTTTCCGTTGTACCCATAGTGGTAAAAACAATCATTTAGCTCGATTCGGAGAGTTCTACCAGTAAAGTCTTGCTTGTTCCTAAGCTCGTGCAAGATAGGGGGGGTTGAATTCTTCGCGACTGGTCTTGTAATCTCCCCGCTGTGGCGTTTGCTGCTCATGACACTAGTGACTGGACCACCGGTTCGAAGCCCTCTACCCATGATGAGGAGCAACGCGTACTCACCTAACAAGAGGTAGGCTGGAAGACCCCGCTGCTTATGGGAGGCCACGGAAAACCCAGCTATACACTGTGGCCATGGTTAGGCAGCTCTCCCCGAATCGAGCCTGCCGACGCCAAGTTCAGCGCGAGGAGTGGTGGTGGCTTCGCCAAGGCGTAAATCCTGACATAGGTAGGCACCTAGGCATCAATACATGTACCATACCCGACGACACAAGCCCCGTTCTTCTCCGGATAATATGCACCCCAGATCGATGATTCCATCCAACTGGGGGTGGCTTGTCCGGGGCCACATTACGGAGCGCCTTGATTATGCCGTTGCCAGAGAGGATGAAGCATGGAGCCGCTAAATTCCCGTAAGCCACTGACCCTCGCCCTCCAGGTGCTCGTTTGTTCCATGAACCAATACAAATCTTCTTGGGTCATCTCTGCCAGCGTGCACCGGCTCCGTTCGCCGTGCGGGCTGGCACGGTATGAGGAGTCGCTGCGTTTTACAGATGGACACCTCAATTGGAGACGGATCTGGGTAACGACGTCTTTCATCCCTAAATTCACCGCAACGCAGATGAGATCCCCCAGATGCGAGTCTACTCGTGAGTTCTCTTCCATAAGATGGAAAGCCATAGCCCTTCGCTGGCGCAATCTACAGGGCAGACCAGCTCTGCCTCTGATCACAAGGAAGGCCCCAGGAAACGGCGCCGAGCGACAGTGGCATGCCGCAGTTGCCGACAGCGCAAGACAAAATGCGACCACATTGTGCCGGCGCAAGCGTCTGATGAGATGCTTCGTGGCATGACCAAATCGGCCCAGATGTACGACTAGAGACTCCATCCTCTCATCGAATGATCCTTCACCGTGTGGACTAACCCATGCTATCTCTATAGATATATCCGATCGCTGGAACGCCGCGTGCGCAATTTTGAAGATGTTCAAAGGGACGCGAACAAGTATCACCAAAACCAGCAGCAGCCGCAGCCAACAGTCCAGACCATCTCTCCTGTACCGTCAACAAGCCAGAGCGAGGCAACGAGAATGCCACCCATACAGCGGTCTACACGGCCATCCGCATGGTCATTCGCTCACAACCAGCATCTGCGTCCCAATGTTCTTCCAACAACTCCGGACATCTTCCTCAGCGGGAAAGCCGGCGAGTCTTTCACACAGCTGATACTCAATGCCATGAATAATCCATCCGTCAAGCTCGATTCTCAGTCTTTTTCGTCCCCTCGAGACTATTCAGTGGACATTCGGGGCTCTGAGAACCTCTTTTCCCCGCCTGTCAATGCCCGAGAATATCTCCAGATCTACTTCGACTTCCACCATGAGCTGACTCCCATCTTCCATGTGCCCTCCATCATGGCCGAGTTCGAACAGATTCTCAGTACCAGGATCTCCTCTAGCAACAGTCATCATGTGTACATTCTGGCTATTCTCAACATGATATGTGCGTTGGCCGCGGCTCATAGTCGACAAAGACACGGTGATTCCGACACCATGTCTCGCAAATACTACAACACCGCCATGCAGCTAATGCAGCCCAATATCTTGTGCGATTGGAAGATTGAGAAAGTTCAGGCCCTCCTTCTCGGTGCGCGATATCTGCAGAGCTCTAGCTACAGCGATGAATGCTGGACGGTGTTAGGCCTAGCCATCCGCATCGCTTATGATCTGGAACTACATCGGTCGCCGGATCCAGGACAGTACGACTGTATAGAGCAAGAAGTTCGTAAGCGTGTATGGTATGCATGTTTTGGCCTCGACAAATTACTCAGCATGATATACGGCCGGCCTGCTGCTACCTCGACGGCGACATTCTCAACTCCCCTTCCAGAGGACTTGGACGACGATTGCATTCGACCGAATCGGCTACTGTTTCCCTCCGTTCACACTACCTCAAGCATGTCATTTTTCCTACAGGTCTCGAAACTATACCGCATTCTCGAATCAACAACAGTGCTAGGTGACCAGCCAGCGTTGGCAGACCTCGTTAGGCTGGACGAAGAATTTGAGAGCTGGCATGCCGAGGTACCCAACAGGCTACAGATCCGCGAAGCTGGTCTACGAGGCGACGAGGCAGCACTTATCTTGGCGCTGCGAGCCAATATGGTGTGCATTTTGATTCACAGACAGTCACTAGTATCCGGCCTAAGCGCACTCTCCTCAGTTCCATCATCAACTGCAACCCCGGCCGTAAAGGGATGGGAGGGAGGGCGACTACGGACAAGCATACTACAACGAAGCCGGCAAATATGTGTGAGCACTGCGGAAGAGACGGTTCGGTTGGTGGCTGAACGACATGAGCGGACCAAGAATGCAATGGGACCAAGCTGGTTCAACTTGTACTATTGTGTGTCGAGACCTCAATCTCCCCTGGAGGAATATCTGCTGACACCAGGGCATAGTGTTCACTTCTATTCTCATTATTGTCTCGCATGTTGTGGATCCTGCTTTCCAGGACGACCGGAGCGCATTGCTGCACCTCGACCAGGCCGTGAACATGATTCGACAAATGTCGGTCAACCATCTCTGCGCACAGAGAGCTTATGCATTCTTGCAGCAGTTGCTCGGGCTACTGGATAGGACAATGCCAGAAGACAGACGAAGGTCCCTGGACCGTTGCAGTACACCTCCCACCGCTATGACAGGAAGCAACCGAGGGACCGCAGAATCCTCGATGTACGGCAACTGCCCAACAATAGGCGCAGGCGAAGAGATGGAAGACGGCGTAGTTGACTTGTGGTCTCTTTGGGACACCACCCAAGATCTGACAATGGATTTGGGCTCTCAGCTGGAGCTTCATTCTAGCCTAGGCTCGTCCACGTGGTCATGGGGCGTTGACAATCCGGGGGCTGGGTCGTTGATGCAAACTCCACCGGCCCTAAACGGGATTCCGGGGGGGTGAATCTGTTCGTCCTCGGATCATTAACAAGATTATCTCATACTTTAGAAGACCAGGCATGCACACGGATAGTGTCGCTGTAGGTGCCGAGTTGCAGCTATCCAGCTGCCGGTTCATCGCTAGAACCCTTGGAAATCTACTGTCGTCCGTAAAATCGTTCTTCAAACTTTATCACAATACGTGGACAGGCTCAAGCATTGCGCCAAATTACGGTATTCACGTCCCAAGGTGATCTTCCGCTCCCTGGACCGAACAATAACACCAAACTGAGCATCATGCTCCATGCTGGCTGTGGTGAGCTCTCCTGTTTGGTGACATTCCTACCCCACAGTCCAGCGTCCGCTAGCCGACGAACTATAGCATTTAAAGTATATATGATGACCTCCGCAATTTCATTCTCTGCACATCTTGCCGTAGATTTTGTGGCGTTTGGAACTGGTGTGGGGGATGACTCTAAACTCCCCCCGATAAGCCGTCCGCTACCACTACCACCATCCCGGGACTCATCTCGAGGCCTACATTCGATAAATACCACGACCAGCAACGTCGCACAATGATCGGTCTCGGAACCGGAAGACATTCAAACCTCATCGCCATGATGAATAGCCGGATAATTTCTTGACGTACATGCTTCTCTCACTCATCCCATTTTCTTTCGCATAATTAGTGATAAACGCCAAATCGCCAACTTTAACAAGCAACAATAATGTCGGACAAGGCGGAAGCATCCGCTGCTGAGGATCGATCACAGAACAGCGGCACTGTGAAGCACGATGAAGAGAGCCGTGATCCGGTGAAGATGGACCCTCGCGGTCTGCCTTTGTCGCCGCAGCCGTCAAACGACCCGAAGGATCCTCTCAACTGGAATCGCTGGTTGAAGCTGATGGTCCTCGCTGAGGTCTCGCTCTTCTCGTTCCTTGCCTTGTTCAGTGCATCTTTGATTGTGCGTGCTCTTTTAATCGATCGAATCTTGAGCTCCATTAACATGTTGCCGCAATGCAGACCCCGGCTTTTGTGCCTCTCTCACTTTTTCTGCACAAAGATCTGGTGACGACCGCGTATGTGACAAGCACCTTCATCCTACTCGCCGGCATGTCCGCTATCTTCTGGAATCCCATCGCCAACGTATATGGTCGCCGCCCAGTCTATATTGGAACTGTCGCCGTCGCCGTCGCAATGTGCGGCTCTTCGGGTGCGGCCAAGAACTACGGGACTCTCATCGCTCTGCGCTGTCTCAATGGTTTCTTTGGAGGCGTGCCGCTTGGCCTAGGAAGTGCGACTGTCTGCGACATGTACTTTGCCCACGAGAGAGGTTTTTACATGGGCATCTACACCATCAGCTTCTTGACTGGTGGGCATATCGCACCACTTATCGGCGGGTACATCGAGAAGAACCTGAGCTGGCACTGGTGCTTCTACGTCCCGTCCATTATCACGGGCGGTGTACTCGTCATCTTCATATTGACCGTTCCGGAAACGCTCTACTCGCGTACGCCTGCGGCTGTGGCGCGTCCGTCTCAGTCATGGATGTCCAACATGCTCATGAAGAGACGCGCGCATCCCACGCGTCGAGTGCGCGCCATCGACTTCTTCCGACCATTCCAGATGATGATGTATCCAAGCGTCGTGTTGCCGACCTGGTGCTACTCGCTGTGCTTTGCCTATGGGAGCATCTTGTTCATCATCACCAGCGCAAATCTCTTCCGGCAGATATACCACTTTGAGCCCCAGCAAACAGGCCTGCTGTTGGGTATTCCAATCACGGTTGGCAGTATCATTGGGGAGTTGTTTGCTGGGGGCGTATCCGATTGGATCAGTGAAAGACGAGCACTGAAGCGCGGTGGCGAGCGTTGCCCCGAGGACCGACTGCTGGGTATCATTCCCTCCGTGCTGCTCACGCCTTTGGGTATCATCATTGAGGGTGTCTGTCTCGAGAACAGGACGCATTGGATTGGAGTTGCCATGGGAATTGCTATCGCCAGTTTTGGGCTACAGGTCATGACTACTGGAGTCTACACATACACAGCAGAGGCGAGTGACAGCTATCTCAATCTTCTGCTTCACCTTTCTCGCTATGCGCTAACTATGTATGTGCCTCTAGTGTTATAAGCCCCAATCTCCTGAGCTTGGTTCCCTGATTAATTTCGGGCGACAAGTGTACAGCTTCACTATCGGGTTCTATGCCATTCCTTTTGCAAACCAGATTGGCATTGAGGATGCTTGGATCACGTTGGCAATGATCACCTTTTTCTTCTTCTTGCCGCTTATTCCCCTCTACTATTATGGCGCAGGGTGGCGGAAACGTCTGGGCAATCCGACTTTCCACCAGGATCTGTAGGTATCTGAAAGGCTCATTGCGCCGCGCAACGGCTTCCTAACATAGTTTGTCAGATAGTATCGCAGTTTGACATTGATACCTATGAGGAATCACCAGTTATTCCAACCGTCAGTGAAGCTTGAACAAGAGACTATTCCCATTCGCGATGACTTGTAGCAAGTATGTCAAAGTGTAAGTCCTATGATCATGGGCCATCGCTATTCCAAACCTCAGTTCTATGGCTACCATGTAATCACGAAGGCACAATCTTGACCTCCCGCTTGTTCCAGGATTTATTGTACAGACCATAGCAGACTTCTCCTTGTTTCGCAGCCAGACCTCCTACTCGGCACTCTCGCGGGGTCATGGTCCTGAGATTGTGCGGCTCTTCTTTCAATCTTGGGATGATGCGAAGCACATTGTTTCGACCCATGTTGGTGTAGTCGTGTTGATTGACGCTGGCAGAGACATGTTCATCCCACCAAGCTGAATGACGCATTGTTAGAGGCCTCGTCAAACAACACTGGATGCATCGGACGAGAGCTTTCATACGTACCGCAGGCATTCGGAATGCTCTCGAAAGGGTAGTCAATAGAAAACATGATGGACTGCACCCCGACCTCGCCCATTGCACACATCAGCGCGGGAGTGGAAAAATGCCCAGACGTTGTGACGAAGAGCTGTTCGCCAAAGTAGTCACGCACAAGCTTGTCCTTCCTCATAGGCATGTTGGGGAAGCGGCTGCGATCGAGCTTATGGTCAATCCGGTAGATGTCATACGGACTGTATCTACGTAAGCTACAAGATTATATGGAATAAGGGAAGGAAGGGTTACTAGGTAGGATGGAAACTCACATATGCTCGCCCATGTGCCCAAAGATCAGCTTGACCTTCGGAAATCGATCCAGAATACCGTTTGTCACGATTCCCAGGATATGCATGTTGAGACGATCAGCATAGCCCAGTGCAGAAAAGTCGAGCCACGGGCGACCGTCCCACATCAGCTTGTGGATGAGCTTGTTGGAAGGCCGTGGATGCATGTATACAGGAGCTTCGAGGTCGTTTGCAGCTTGCCAGAATACATCGTACTCCGGCTGATCATAGTAGAGCATGCCGTTACCGTCATCGCCGCAACTCTGATAGTCGTTCAGCAGAACCCCGACGAAGCCCTTCAAGTCCGTCATGCATCGACGAAGCTCTGCCGCCGCTTGTGCCGGGTCATGCATACTCAGCGCGGCAAACGCTGCAAAGCGATTTGGAGCCTTCATCACCTCCGCTTCCATGCGGTCGTTTGCCAGCGTCGCCTGAGCCTCGGCTTGGGTCTTATCGGCAATGCCCTGGCAGCCGGGTGAATTGAATGAGAGAATCATGAAATCCACGTCATTTTCATCCATTTGCTTGAGGCGCGAGTCGTGAATATCGAGCAGCTCATTTGTCAGACGAGAGCCAGTTCCAGCTGCAACAAACTTGCCGGGATCATTATTCGCCAACTCCTCTGGAATTGTCCAGCACTCTTCAAGTGCAATTTTGCCGAGCATGGTGGAGTATTTGGGAATGAAGTCGGGCTGGAAGAAAGACGACGCCCTTTGGCACGAAGATCCAGAGATATCTGAAATTGGCATGTGTATCTAGAAAGAAGGAAAACAGTGCGATTCAGCGTCTTTCACTGCTTATAACATGAAGTTGCGTCGCAAGTATCGTCCACCAGCCCGTTTCTGTCTCGGGGAGTTAAGCGCCTCCCGACCTCAGTCCACCATCGCATCGCGTCTGGTCAGCTTGGCTATTTAGCCAGCGGGGAGACGAAAAGTCCTACGCGAAAGAACATGGGCGGAGATCCTCTGGCCCAGCCGGCAGTCATGTACCGGGGAGAGAAACAACTCATAGACGTAAAGACGTTTGATTGATATGTATTTCCTTTCCCAAAGAAGTGGTTGACGACCGATGACAATTTGGGGAGAGCACAAGTAAACATTTCTCTTTGTTTTGATTTTTTTTTTTGTTTTTTTTTCGTGCGCGCATGCTTACCGAAAACGAGAGACCATCGGTAATAAGCAAATGGATGGCGATGGCAAGAATGAAAGGCGCGAGCTACACAAGCAGAAGAATACGCCTCTAATATTGGCCAAGGGCGTCGTTGTTCTCGAAGGGCACATATATCGAGTGATCTCTGCGCCTTTGATTTCGACGATTATTGACACAGCTTGAGCATTGGGTCGCTTTTGTCGGTATCAAGGGGCGGTGACTCGAAGTCTCGCTGTGTCATTAGCGCCCTTGCTTTGACGGGTCTGCAAAAACTCGACAGAAGGATTGAAGCCAACTGGAAGTTTTCTGTTAGTTTTCGTGCTTGCTATGGAGAGGGCAAAATGGCATATAAGGGTGATGAGCCCTGAAACGTAGAGTAGGTAACTTTAGAATAATGCACCGGCATCTAGGTATCATTCCACATACTCCAAATCGAAGGTACAAACCAGCTTCAGGTCTCACACCAACCAACCATGGCGACTCGCAACCTCCAATTTCGTTCCGCGACTCTAGAAGACGCGGTGCAACTTCAGCAACTCGTGCAGTCCGCATTTCGCGCCGAGGACAGCAGGCCAGACTGGACGGGAAATGCAGAACTCGCGTCGAGCTTCAAGATAGGCGTTGAGGATGTCCTACCAAAGATTCTCAACCCCGACAACGTGGTCCTCATGGCTTTGGACGAGAACGATACGCTTGTCGCTTCCATCGAGGTCGCGAAGCGCGATAACAACACTGGTCGTCTGTCTATGATCGCGGTTGACCAGCGCTTCCAGCAGAACGGCGTTGGTCGGCTTCTTCTGGCCTATGCCGAGGATTACTGTCGCCAGACGTGGAACACAACCCGATTCTCTCTCGACGCCCTCTCGTCGCGCAAGGCTCTGATTGAGTGGTATATCCGCCGAGGCTATCGCAAGACGGGGGAAACCACACCCTTTCCACGCGAAAGGTTCAGCAACTTGGACCTACCCGATGAGCTGTGCTTTATCGAAATGGAAAAGGACTTCAGCCCGGATAACGCGTAAACAGCTGGAGGTGCATCAACATTGATGCCCTAATCATCAGCTAGAGCAGTCGATACTATTCATAGCCGGCAAGAGGAATCAATTATTCGGCAATAGAACAAGCATTCATTCTCGCAAATTATGAAGCTCCTGTTGCAGTTAAGCATACCTTTCATCGTTTCACAGTAATCGTGATTGATACCCCACGGAGCCAAATGATGATACAAGGAGCGCAAATCTTAATGTCCCCTTTCCTCCGATGGCCCTTCACACAGGTGATAATGTCCACCTAAGCATCCGCGATCTCCTTATCTTCGAGTTGTCGAACTACGTGCAGCTCTTTGCCACGAGTCTCCGGAGCGCCGAGAATCTGAGCACCTTTATCCACGTGGTTGACGCCGCCGAAAAGAACGTCAATCTCCTCCAGGGGAACCTGCTTTGTCTCGGGAATGAAGAACCAGACAAACACAACCAGCAGGAAGTTGGTTGCCATGAAGAAGTAAAGACATTTCAAGCCCTCATTTTTCAAGAATGTGGGAAAGAACTGCTGGAAGATGGTGTTGGCCACGTTTTGCATCTGACTACACATGCCGATTGCCTGAGCACGAACGTTCATGCTGGAGACATGCTGTTAGCACATGTATGCAGGCAAATGATGAAGGAACGCCACACATACCTGAAAACTTCCGAGGTCCAGATCCAGGTTGTTGCACCCCAAGACGGCTTATAGAAGAAGATGAACAAAAATAGCAGGAACACGATGGAGATGCCGACTGGTTTCGTCTTGGTGCCATTGATGTCGGGAGTGGTTTGGCCGATCACGGGAACCAATACTATACACTGTTAGTGTCTCTGCAGCTTTTAGAGTCCTTGCGAAGCAGGCGCTTACACATGCAGAGGCCCATGCCAACACCGCCAATGATAAACAACCAGCGGCGACCAAAACGGTCAGCTGTCCATGTCGCGTTCAGTGTGAACCTGCTTTTGTTTAGATGTCTTGAAGGCCTAGAGAACAGGAGTCGATAACAGTACTTACAAGATGCCAAAGGTCGCGTTCAAAGCATTGATAAGGTTGATGGTCTGCGTTGACGTCCAGACTTTCTTATAGATCGCCGTGGAATATGTGTTGAGTGTTCCTTGGCCACTCAGCTGTTGTCCTACATTGATGATGAAAGCGAGGTAAAGTCGTTTGCGGATCGAGGGGTCTTTGAAGAGGGCAGTGTAATTGTTGCTAATAGCCTCTTTTTCATACTCAAGAGCTTCACGAATCGCCAAGACCTCCTCATCAATTTCTTGTTCAGTATCGCGAATCTTGCGGAGAGCAGCCTTGGCAGCCTCCATGTTGCCATGGCGCTGTATATGCCAGCGAGGCGACTCGGGCTGGAACGGCAATAGTATCATGATAATGATTGGCACCATCATCTGGAAGATAACCACCATCTTCCAGTCCCACTCTCCCAACGAGCTGCGATGGAGAGAACAAGCGTAGTTAATCCAATAGGCAATAAAGGAACCGACAGAGTAAAAGAGTTGCCAAAAAGCCATGATGAGGCCACGGATTTGAGGAGGAGCCATTTCGCCGATGTAGACCGGTCCGGATGTCAAAGCGATTCCTTGCCCGAGGCCAACGAGAACGCGTCCGGCGATGAAGCACCCTAAGCTATGTCGAGGGGCGAATGTCTGCATAAACGTCGCGATAACAGTAGTAAAGCAGCCAATCCACATGCCCCATCTTCGCCCTACAAAATCGGCCTATCATCCATGTCAGTCAACATCTCGCGTCCTGGGATGGCGCAGCAAGACGAACAATTGGGCCACCAAGGAAGAAACCCGCGATAATTGCTCCGATTGTGTAAGTCGTGTTGATGAGTCCAATCATATAAGTGTCTCGCTCCTATGCTATCCGTCAGTTATGTTCTAGCCCCCAAGGTTCTCTGCCCTGTTCACGTACGGTGTCGAGATCGAAGTACGCCAGCCAGTTGTCTGAGCCTTGAACAGAATTGTATACCGATGCGTCATATCCATATAGAACCATGCACATGGCCGCTACCATAGAGATGTACCTAAAAATTGTGGTTAGAGGTTCTTCATACGCCTGGCTTGCGATACGATTTAACTTACCAATTGTATACCCTCTTCTTCGACGCCATTCTGCGGACTTTCTGAAGCTATCTCTTTTACTCTGTGTTCTCAATTAGTGTAGGACTCTGAGGACCATAGGTTCAAGTAATACCACAGAAGAATAAGGGATAGCAAGCAGGAAAGGATATATCAAAGAAAACTGAAGGGGAGGAACCCCAACAGGCGATAGTTCAACGCCTACTCCTTGTCGCTTGTTCAAGCGCCGAGACCAACCTCATGCAGAGTATTCCTTCGCGCAAGCCGCTACGGGGAATCTCTCTGAGCAGAATTGACTGGAAAAAACGATACCTGGCTACTAGTACGGTGACCTATACAAGGCACCAAAATTGCCTGACCTACGATACACGCTGTCCAATGGCCCCGTACGCAGTTGTAGCTAGGGAGCTGGGGTTGACAGGTTCCTATACACATCACATGAGAACGAACTATCCGTGATGATGCACGTCGGTAAAAGACCTCCGAGCCTATGAGCATCTCACAAGGTTATCCCCAATCTTCAACCGCTACATGCGCTGTGCTATTCTCATAGGAAGCATCCGAATCCGAAGATTGAGGTTCCATCACGGCAGACGGATCAAAATACAAAAGCTGAGACCCCGAAGCAGGAATAAAGTAATCACCTGGCAGTAGAAGTTGATTCAAAGCAGCCTAGGATCGAAGCTGCCACTCGAGATTCGTTGCTCCGGGGCTACCTCGTCATTGAACTCAGTTGTATGTAGCATGACCGATCAAGTTGGGGTAAAAGGTGTATTCCATAGCTCATTCCTTCTCCAAGTTGGAGCTCACACGGAGAATGCTCGTATATCAGCGATTCCCTCCGAGTTCCGTTTGCTTGTCGTGTATGACTGACCATATAGGTACATATATCTTGTTACATCTAAACTCACTTCAGCATATACCAACAACATCTTTCGAAGTTCCGAGACACAGCAAAAGTTTCGCCTGAGAAAGTGTCGTTCCAATGTTCTGTGACTCACGCTCATTGAACAGCCTGGAATATTAGCGGCTTACACTGAGAAGATGGCCTTGCCGCCGCACTTTCGCCAACTCATGATTGTTCTCGATTTTTGCTCGGTCGTCTTTATCCCGAACACGCGCATAGTAGTGCCCGAGAGCAGCCATCTATATATGAGCTTAGGGAGACGGCATTTCGTTATCTCCTGTATTTGTTGAACCCACATTAGTACAATTGTACTGTAACATGAGATCCCATCATTCATAAGACATCAAAATCTCATTCGTACGGATGATCATATTGTTAGCCGCGCCATTCAAGGCCCAGGGAACCATTGAGTTCGGCAATAGAGACCCCCCATCAATTTGCCAGTGGGCGCGCTTGGGCGTGGAGAGGCTGGAGAAGCATGTGCTCCCCGCATCTGGAGCCGAGATTTGCACTCCCTGTCCTTGCGGGGAATGACCCTGACGGTTGTGATTCTCTGCCATTGGCGGGATAATCCCATCGTCCAGGATGGGTGCCCTGTTTCTTTTTCTTGAAAACTTCCTTGCTTGAATACTAAATTAACAGGCAAGTGGCGAGCACTCCGTACAGTAGAGTTGCCAAGGTTGGGTATGTCTAGTCGAAGCTCACGGTCTTCCCTGCTGCAGTCCGAGCAATAATAGGCAAATTGGCCGGATGAATTGAAAATGGCTGTATAAAAATGATTGATCAACGTTTCTAAATGGAGGTTTATTACAGTATCCTCAGCTGACCGCAAATGTCCAAACCACCCTTGTCGAGCCTCGTCACTGCAAGTGGCTAAGCAAAGGAGCACGATGACAATTCTCAGTCGTCTGGCAGTCGGCGTGGCATTATTGGCCTTTCCGGAACTCATTGATGCTCACAGAGTTCCCGTTAAGAGACCAAACCTTCAATGGGGACCCAAGTCGCCAGGACATGCATTTCCTCATTCTCCTAAACGCCACAAGACATGCTATGTTCCGAGTTGCGGAAGTAACGACGCACCTGAGATTCTCAAAGCTTTCAAGAGGTGCAACAGGGGAGGCACTGTGGTTTTAAACGAGGAGTATGTGATTGCCTCTCCTCTCGATCTCACATTCCTGGAGTCTGTAGATGTGGCCATCACAGGCACCATCAAATTCACGAACGACATCGACTTTTGGGTGGTGAACTCATTCAAGTACGACTTCCAAAACTCCTCTGCCTTCTGGCGCTTTGGAGGAAAAGATGTCAATATCTACGGTGGGGGACACGGTTTGATTGATGGAAATGGCCAAGCCTGGTATGATCGATTTGCAGTCGAGCCTACTCTACTGCGTCCCATTCTTCTTGTCCTGGATGGACTTGATCGTGGATCAGTCACAGGATTGAAGATGCGAAATTCGCCCGATGCAGGTATCTCTTCGCCTATTCATCTGGAATCGTTGCTAATGTGGTTCAGTGGTTTAATCTCATTGCCAATAGCAGTGACATTCTGGTCAGCGATATCGACATCGCAGTCAAGAGTGAGAGCAAGAATCCGGCCAAGAATGGCGATGGATGGGACACTTTTCGAAGCGATTCAGTCGTTATACAAGATTCCTACGTGAATAACAGCGATGATTGCGTATCTTTCAAGCCGAACAGCACCAACATCATCGTGCAGGGCATGCAGTGCAACGGCTCTCACGGGATCTCAGTCGGCTCTCTGGGCCAGTATCCGGCAGAGTATGATATCGTCGAACACGTATATGTCTACAATATCTCGATGTCCAACGCCAGCGACGGAGCTCGTATCAAAGTGTGGCCTGGCACTGATACTCCTTTTGAACCCGGTCTCTCTGGAGGTGGAGGGGCCGGATACGTCAAGAACGTCACTTACGACACCTTTCACAACAATAACAATGACTGGGCTATTGAGATCAATCAATGCTATGGCCAGAGTAACCAGACGATCTGCGACAAGTATCCTTCCAATATGACCATCAGCGATGTCGTATTCAAAAACATGTGGGGAACAACTTCGAAGAAGTATGACCCTAAAGTTGGGACCCTGACATGCTCGTCTACGGAGGTGAGTCGAATCGTGAGAGGCACTTGTACTACTACAACCTGACACAGAGTTCTTTAGAAAAGCGTGAATATCGCGGCGAAGAACATCTCGGTGGTTAATCCGAGTGGCAGGATTCCTCAGTGGATTTGCACCAATATGGACGAAAGCCTGCTAGACATAGATTGTGTCCCGGCTACGTCGTAAACAATTTTGGCCTCGGGATTATGTTCGAGCAGGATGGTGGCAATAATTGAGAGTATTATTGCCATATTAGGGTTTTCTTTAGCTTTCAAATGATAACTCCCCCTGCATTGAATGACCATCTAAATACCTCGACTTGGGTTACAGATACACGTAGGCTCGTAATGCATGTAGACCTTGGTCACTGTATTCATAACCCACTGAAACCTCGAGGACGATCGCATCCTTCAATGTGACTATACATGATGCCGAAGCTGAGTCCCAGTGTTCTGGTACAAAGGGGCCTCGCGTTCATTGTAAGTCCAAACGCGTGAAGCTTTACCGCGCCAATGGCAATGAGAGAAAAGACACATCACTGCGACATCAAACGATAGAACGATTTAGTCTATATATGCTACAAGATGCAATGAAACTCTACTACAATGTGGGCGCCGGTTCGTTTACAACGTCGTATTGCGAGAACGCCCACGCGAGAGGACCCTACAACCTACCTCCAAACATAAATCTCGAGTGGACGACCTCCGTCCCAATATTGGCTTTGATCACTGACAAAGACCATCCAGTTACTCCAACCAATTGCCAATCCACTAAGCGTCATCGACTTCCATCATGCTCCTTGGCGGGTGTCTTGTTCTTGTGGCCGTGGTGGCCAACGTCGCTGCGGTGAATTTGCTGCAACCTCCGACCAAGGTCATCAAGAGAGCCTCGACGTGTACGCCAGTAGCGGGGCGTTCAAGTGCGACAGATGATACACTCGCGATTCAATCCGCGATCGCCAGTTGCTCCTCTGGGACTATTGTTATCCCTGCGTCTACGACTTACCACATCAATACGGCCCTGAGCTTCAAAGGCTGCTCTGGATGCACGTTGCAAATCGAAGGCACTCTACAAGCCATATCCGACACCAACTACTGGGAAGGTTTACGAGCCATCTTTCTCATGGATGGCATCAACGGCGCGAACATATATTCAAATACGGGCAAAGGCGTCATCGATGGAAACGGCCAAGCTGCGTGGGACGTCTTTGCAGCCAATTCTTCGTATAGACGACCGACGCTCTTCTACATCAACAATTCCAAGAACGTCAACGTCCGTAACCTCTACTTCAAGAGTGCTCCAAATGTCTTTCACTCGGTGACCGGCGGCTCCAGCAATGTCACTTACACCGACATCACTCTCTACGCCGTGAGCAACAGCTCCAATGTTGCGCACAACACTGACGGCTGGGACATCGGACAGTCAACCTACGTGAGCATCAATCACGCCACAGTCACAAACGACGATGACTGCGTTGCTTTCAAGCCAGGCAGCAGCTTCGCGACCGTTACCAACATCACCTGCACAGGTAGCCACGGTATCTCCGTCGGAAGCTTGGGCAGCGGTGCCGGAAATACAGACACGGTTCAGAATTGTTTCGTGAGCGGAGCGACCATGATTGACTCTACCAAGGCTGCAGGTCTCAAGCTTTACCCGGGCCCCCCGAAACATGGCACAGCTATCGTGACCAATGTGACTTTTGAGAACTTTGTGTTGAAGAACACCGACTACGCTTTCCAAGTTCAAAGCTGCTACGGCGAAGATGCATCGTATTGCAGCAGCAGCCCGAGCACCGCGCAAGTCAAAGGCGTGGTGGTGCGGAACTTTTCGGGGACGACAAGCAGCCATTATTCGCCGAATGTTGCAAACCTCAACTGCCCAGCTGCTGGGTCGTGCGGCCTCACCTTGAGCAACATCACGGTGAAGCCGCCGAGCGGCTCAGCCGTGTTTCAATGTGCAAACACGCCCAGTAGCATCGGGGTGCCGTGCTCTGCTGGCGCCAGCGGATAAGGTCTAGCATAAAGCATCCGCGGTGATCTGGCAACTCGAAAGCGCTCGACGCGAGACCATCGACGTGATTCAGCGTGGTCAATTGAGAGACATTCGTCCTTATTCTCACTACGCAAACTGTGTCTCTTGCTTTAGGTAGATCGCTTCAAGGTATATCGTGAATCGCGTATCTGAAAACAGGCGGTCTTTCCATCTTTAGACCGGCTACTCTACCGGCCAAAATACTTGAGTTCCAGGTATCTCGCTGGCACGAAAGTCAAAGCCGTAATCACAAACGTAAACTCATTCGCAACATCGCCGCCATTCTTTCCAATCGTCTTTGCCAGGGGTCCGATAAACCACGTCTCATCCATGCCCATGACCCAGGCAACAATGCCGAGTCCAAAAGCGACCGAGGCACCAATGCCGAGAGGAAGCTTTGCAGGGTTGTTCCAGTTGTCGAGATCGTAGTTCGCAAAGTTGCCCTTTCGAAAGATGAAATGCTCCTGAAAGAGAATAATGGCGTAGCTAGTGCACCAGTATCCGAGGAGACTCAGAAAGTTCTGCAGGTAGGCGTTCAACTGCTCTCGGCCGCCAAGAGCCAGGGCAAGAATGCAGAGGAAGCAGAATATTGTCCAAATGAAGCGGGGGATCGCTGCAAACGGCCGAGCAAGCTGCTGGAACGAAATGGCAGCGCTATAGATGCTGATGACGTTGGTGTTGATGCCGGAGAGGACTAACAAAGTAAGTAAGAACTTTGCGAAGCCACGCGGATATAGCACTTCTTGGATCAGGTAGCCCAGACCCTGGTCGTAGGCGTCACTCCATTCGGGCTTGTTGTTGAATCCGGAGGCAACAACGCAGCCGGCAACCATGCCGATAGATGTCGGGATTGCGATTCCAAAAGTCGTCATCAGGAAGACCTTGAGTCGGCTGACGTTGGCCGGATAGTGAACGTAATAGTCGCTGACCATTGTGCACCAAGAGGCACTCGAGCCGTAGACGATGGCCAGCAAACTGAGAATCGCTCCGCTCAGCGTGGCGCCGGAAGCGGCCGGTGGTGAAGAGTTGTCCGCAAAGCGACCGCTCTCGCCAAATATGATCATGAAGATGACGAAAAAGATGATCCAGGCGTATCGTTCGTACACCAGGATCGCGTTTAGGCCAACGAAGGAGATGGCCAGCGCCACCACCGCCAAGATAACAATGCCGAGAATCAGTGAGACATGGCCATCAGACACGGCCGTCAGGGCGAGGCCGCCCGTAATACAGGACACTGCCGCCCATCCCATCTGCTGAATGCTGTTGAGCAGTGCAATGAGCTTGTTCGGCCACCAGCCGAAGCTGTATCGGCTCACGCTGATCTGTCGTAGCCCTGTCGCCGCTCCAAACGTTGCACAGTAGCCGGTAACGGCACCGCCCATGATTGACGCGAATATCGTGACGAGAATGGCCTGCTTGAGGCTCAATCCAAATTCGGCACCCAGGAAGCCCGTTGCGAAGCAAGACGTATTCATCGTTCCGCTCGCCCATAGCAAGGCCATTGTCAGCTGCTCTATCCACGGAACCGGCTTCTTATCTTCCTCTTGCTTGCGGACGATGGCTTCGGACTCGATGCCGAGTTTCTTGTCCATCTGAGCCTCGATTCTGCGCAGCCGGAACAGCAATCCGCTGCCGGTTCCTCCAAGGGCCGACTCGGTAGAGTTGTCGTCAGATACAACGGCTGTGGCATCTTTTTCGTTGGCAGGCTGGCCAGGCGCCCTGTAGCCGAGTTCCGGATCGTGCTCCATTTGCAAAAATTCTCTAGGCCGTGGGAGCCTTGAGGAAGAGGAAAAGATGCAAAGGTGCACGACTTTGTTTTTTTTTTTTTTTTTTCTCCTTTGCTGGGATTTGAGTCAGTGGGGAGCTGTCCCTTTTAAACATCGATTCAACCATTCCCGTTCCTACTCCTCCAGATAAGACCAGGCCAGATACGATACTGGAGCAGCCCCTGGGCAACTAACTTTTCTTAGTTGCGACCTTTTGTGTGCCGACTCACGCGACCTCGAGAGGACTGTACTTGGTAATACTACGTTCAAACGGTCCGTTGGCTTATCTGGATGCGCCACCCGTGCTGCCTTTCCCTTAGCGAGAGGGTCTAGTTGTGAGAAGGGCACCGGCTCGCCATTCCCGAAAAGCGCCCCATAAGGTGGGATATCAGGGAACGGGAAAACTCCTGCTCTAGTCGATGATAAACGCGGGGTGGAGACGAAATGAAGGAATTTCATGACGGGAAGAACAGACCTTGTCTCACGTAGTACTACTACTACTATCAATTGATGTCTCACCGTTGATCACAAGATCTATGCCTTTATGCCAGTGCCCTTCGAATGCTCCCGCGAATTCGACCAGCAGTCACTGAGGCCCCTTGAAGCAGAATGAGCATCTCTCTATGTGTTACTGCTCCGGTCAGTCAAGCTGTGTTGGTCATCTGTCATCAATCTCGAACCCGTCTCTATCAGCACTCTGCGGTTCATATCTGGCACTAGTGGCCAAAAGACCGAATCGTAGCAAGGCTGGCAGTACGACGCTACGGCACGGCTATGCCGACATTCGGGGCAGTTCCCTTCCCGTTGGCCAGAACTGGGGTTGGTCGGTCAAGCTTTCCGGGCACTAAGCCTGGGCGTGGCAATCGTCGCCGGATCTTTTGCTAGTTAGGACGGCGAAGCGCTCCGTATCACCAGGTGATTAGAGAGTGTTTATAAGAGTGCAGGGTTAAACGCACAAGAGGCACTCATTTCTAAGCCCGAGATCCGAAGTCACAGTATCGGGTCGAAGTAGATGGCCGGCTATCTATCTCTATGGGGCAGATAGGCTGTTCGAGTGTCGGCATGTCGCAATGAAGTTCTCTTCTACCATCTAGTCGAGTCGGTCAGCTCTTGAGGGCCAGCGAAAGATCCTCATATGGAATAAAAGGTAGCTAGAATGGCAGTTCGCATAAGACTCCAAGTTTGGCGCCGCGGCATGGCCTTTGCACCAATGTCACTCAATAAGCGCTGGAATTGCCATTCAACTGTCTCTGAAGAGCTCGTTGTTTCGAGAGCGTGCGTGGCTTCAGTCCTACATTTGACTCAGTTGCCCTTTGAGATTCTTATTGACCCCAGACAACGTGCCAAGCAAGCTCCGCCAGTGGTCTCAGAGCTGTCACACTGCGCACGACCACCCGGCACTTTCACAGCATCCACCTTGCTCACTCAACTAACGGCGTCAAAAAAAAAAACAAAAAATAAAAAAGCCGGCAGTATCCATTTCTCGAGATGGTGCTGGAAAATAGAGCCTGGAAGTTTGCCCAATTCCTTTGATGCACCTAATATGGCAATGTTCAGGCAATACGGAGAAGAAAAAAAAGCCATGAGTGATCAAATGGGCTCTCTAGAATGTGCTCGTCGGGCCATCTCAGTAGAAGAAGTTAACAGCATTTATTCACGAGGATCGTGCGAGGCAGAAAGTCACATGTCTGTATTTGAGTGCGTGTGCACATATCCTTCATGGCTTTCTCTCTTCTCAATAAAAAAGGGCATCTCTGAAACAAGCTTGAATGAGAAACTCGATGATCCCATCACAAATCTGACTTCAGGAGATCGCGCGCTCAATTTGCAGGTTAACCTTGCTTACCCTAATATGATGCTTATCGTAATATGCTGCTTTCAGCCAACAATGGGTTACTACATTTCTCGGTCTTCCGACAGAGAGGCTATAGACCTGTAATCACTCGTTCAAGTCTCCATCGCTATTCTTCTCAATCTATCGGTGTCGTTGCAATCGTACAAGAAGAGGGAACACCTCATAATGTTGCAGAAGATTTGCAAACCCGATGCCCCAGCCGTCAACGTAAAGCTGAAGGAACGATCAATGTCGGCAAATTGCAGTTTCTGACCCTCTCTTTGACTGAAAGACTGCTACCTATCCATAAGTGATACCGCTGAGTAGAGGCATGATAGCTTACTCAAATGGCTTTGCCATGGTGACGAACGAACCACTCTCCTCATAGGTCTGTTTTTGTTTTGAACGACAAAACTTTGATGTGTCTAAAAGTCGAGCGGCGCTTGGCTCTAGCCGCTGAATGTATATACAAGTCCTGACCATCTCGCCCTGAGTGCGCCCTTGCGGATACTTGTTTGTGTGTACGAGTACACTGCAGTTGGTGGACATTACCACTGCGTAGAGTCGGTAGAAGGCTTCCACCAAACATGTTCCCAATGCCACCATGATGGCAACCGTCGGTGGGCCAAAGGCTGATGACGCTAAAAAGTCGAGCGCGTTGCTATAAGAATGTGCAAATAGTGCGAGTCACACAGGGCTGAGGAAAACTCAAACAAGCCTCCTTAACCCCTTCCAGCGTTCCTCTCTTGCTTGCAACGCTCCACGCGTTGGTCAACGAGGGACTTTGAGTCTTCAACGCCAGCTTCACCCCTCAACGGCAGTACAAAGAACACCCATCTCACATACCACACAAGCCACACACACAACGCACGCACCATGGGCATCATCCGCAAGGCCAGCCTCGGGGTAACACTCGGCACGGCGGCAGCACTAGGCTACGTCCGCCTGTCGACCAGCATCATTGCGCCAATTCCTCTCAGTGACGCGCTGTACAGCTCCAACACGTTCAAAAAGTACAATCTGCATCGAAACCCCGCCACCAACGACATCTGCGTCAAGACGATCCCCCTGAACCGCATTCGCCCGGAACTGCTGCAGAAGGAGGGCGACTTGGCCCTCGAGTTTTGCCGCGCCGTCTGGAAAGGCTGGGGTGAGTCTTGTCCCCTTTGCTTCGTTTCGAATCTTGCGTAGTGGTCAATGCCCCTCAATCTATATTCTCACCTCCACAGGCAGGCTAGATATGACGTGACCTGGCTTCTCTCTTGCTGACAAACTTGAAAGGCTACTCAATCCAGCGACGATACCTTCATCGCAAGTACTTTGGCGCCGACACATCCTCGCAACTGTGGACACCAGAACAGATCGCTGCCTCAAACTTTGAACCCGGTACTATTGTAACGGACCATTTTGAGGTTGTTGAGCGCACGCCGACTGAGATCACGATCCGCTGCGGCGACTCTCCCCGAACTCAGGGTCCTCGGGCTTCCGATGGCCTGTTTGCCATTGGGGCCACTATTGACAAGGACGCTCAAGTGGCGCGACTGACGCTCAAGAGCTGCTTCTTCCCTAGTGATCGCAAGGTCGAAGGTGACAAGGGACCAATGCCCGGCTGGATCGAGAACCTGCACCAGTGGTACTCGCGCATCCTGATGGTCAGCGCAGCCCGTTCATTAATGCGATGATCGCTCGCATGAACAAAATGGTATATGGTGCCCCAAATACTTTGGTCGGGCCAGGGTGGCATCGATATCAGTATTCGTACTCAGTAGACACTCTGTAGTAACCTCCAGGTCGCATCGCTCGATAGAAAGTGTCAATTCAGATATCAGATGCCACGAGTGCTTCCTAAGAGTGCAAGTCGTACAGGGATACAGGTGCACTATCGGGAACCTTCGATTCGTCTCGAGGACAGGGAAATGAGCGCGAATTGAAAGAAGTCACAGGACTCCATCTTACTGCCTGACATAAAGGTATGTCATCAAGAAGGTCGCAGTGCTGGGTGCGCTTACGATTGTTCAATATGCATCTTCCTTCCCAGACGCTAAGCAAGGCTAATCATCATCTAGGCTGCTGAAAGCCGTAGCCTCATGTCATAAACGGACTCTTGAAAGTCGGATCCGAAGTTACTGCTGTAGCGCGGCTCATCTCTCAATCGACGTTACCCGAGGCAGTGAACGTAAAGAGAGCTGACATAACCTCAACAGGAGCAGTTGAAGATGCTCTCCAGGGCCATGATGCACTCGTTTCTACTATGTCCGCCGTAGCAATTGACGACCAATGAAGATTCATCGACGCCGCCGTTACTGCAAAATCTCAACGATTCTTTCCGTCTGAATTCTACGTCAATACTTGAGACCTATAAGTCCCTTACTTTTTTATAAGTATTAACGCATAAGAGAGAAGGCTCTTGGCTAAATTATAAAGAGCAAGGTTAAGGCTCTAATACAATTTGCTTAAAAAGTATTTAGCCTAGCTAAAAAGTTAAAAAATAAGTTAACCTTATTTAATTAGAAAGGGATTATTAGCATAAAGTTATATATAAGAATTTAAATACCTTAACCCTTAATTATAAGGTATTAAGCTAGCTAAGGCTATATAAATATTTATAAAAAGAATAAATACTAAAACTCTTTAATTAATTCTACTAATAGTAAGGGATAGTAATTAAAAACTTTTTAGCTTTTAAAAGGCTTAATTATATTTAGCTGCTTACTTTTTTAATTTTATAAAAATATTATTATAATTATAAATTAAGTTATTAATATAGCTAATAATAAAGTATTAGCTAATATTATCCTAGTTTATAAATATTAAAGGCAGTATTATTAAAACTTTTAAAAAGCTACTATATTATTAGCTATTAAATATATTTTTTAAAAAAAAAAGTAATTATAGTAATAAAAGCTAGCTTACTTAAAAGCAGTTAATACTAAGCTTAATAAAATAAATAAAGTAAATAAAAATAATAAGGCTTTTATTAGTTAATAATTATAATATTATAAAAGCTATATAATAAGCTTTTTTAAGAATTAAAAAAAAGATTTAAAAAACTATTTTATATAAAAAAGGCTATATTTTAAGCCTTTTATAATTAGCTAAGTTATAATATTAATATATTAAAAAGTTATAAGTAATTTATATAATAAAAAGTTATAATATTTTTATAAATATATATATTTAATAAAACTTAAAGAAATATTATATATTACTTTAAAATATATTAATTAATAGTAGCTTAAATTATATAAAAGCTATTAGATTTTATATAGTAGTTATATATAGTATTTATAATATAGCTACTATTAATATATATCTTTTTTAAAATTATAATTAAAGGCATAATTAAGGCTATTAATAATATATATATTTCTGCCTTTATTTTAAAAGTAAATTAGTAATAATTTTATTTAAGAAAAAATAATATTATATAAAATATACTTATAGCTATTACTTTAAATAGCTTATTTTACTATATATTAATAAAAGGTAAAGGATTTTTTTATAATATTACTTTTTTATTATAAGCTATAACTTAAAGCCTAAAAGTATTATAAAAAAAATACTATTTTACTAATACTAGCTTTTATATAAAATAAAGTATTATACTGCCTTATATTAAATTATATTATTATTTTAATAATTAAAAAAATATTAATTAATAGCCTTATAATAATTATAAGCTATTTAATTTATAATATATTTTATTAAGGACTATAATTAAGTATATTTTTAATTATTATAAAAGGAAATAAAAAATTATATATACTAGTGCTTTAAAATATAACTTTATAAACTAATGCCTTTTTATATATATTATTATAAAGCTATATAATTTTATAATATTAAAAGAAAAGACTTTAAGTAAAAGTTATTATAAATATTTTAAAGCCTTATTATAAAAAAAATAGTTAGTTATTATTAAAGTAAGGGAAATAGCTAATTTTATTATATCTTAATTTATACTTTATAAGTTAAAGAAATATATAGTTAAGGAATATTAACTAAGTTATTAATAATATTTTAATAATAATAATAAAAATTGCTTTTTTAATAATAAGGGTTAAAGCTAGGGCTTTAAGAATTATAAAAAAAATAATAATAATAATAGTAGCTTAAAATTAAACTTTATTAATAATAATAAAAGTAATAATAATAAATTTAATAATAAATTTAATAATAAATTTAATAATAAAAATAATAAAAATAATAAAAATAAAAAAAAAGAAGATATTAAAAAATAAGGCTAAAAATAAATATAAATATAGCTTTAATAAAGTAAATTAATACTAGGCAGTAGTTAAAATAATAATAGCCTTTTAAATAGTATTTCTTTTTTATTATAAAGCTATTTATAATTATTATAAAATAAAGCTAAATTTTAGCCTAAGTTTATTATTAGCTATACCTTTTTAGCCTTATTTAATAATAATAAATTTTATATTAATAAGTTTATTAAATCTTTATATATTTAATAAACTAGCTTAATTAAATATTTTATACTTTTATTATTAATAAAGTTAAAATAATCTTTTATAATAATTTTAAATACTTTAATATTAATAAATAATAGCTTATATATAATAATATATATTACCTTAGCTGCCTTAATATTATATAAATTAATTAATATTATTATAAGCTTATAAATAGCTTTTATTAATAATAACTTTTTTTAAGTTAGTAACTTTTTTTTTTTTTACTTTTTTATACTTATTATAACCTTAAGTGCTATAAATAATAATTTAGGTATTAGTAATACTATTTATAATATTAAAAATATCCTTAATTATAATAAAGTTAAATGCCTATATAATAAAGATATTAATTATAATATTAAGGCTATAAGCTATAATATTAATAGCTATATTATTAAAATAATTTTATTTTTATTTTTATCTCTTTTTATAATCTTTATTATTACTATTTTTTTTACTAATACTAATACTTTTAATAATATATTTATTAACTTATTTACTAATACTTTTTAATTTTTAGCTATATTTTTAAGTATATTCTTAACTTTTTTTATAAAGTTATTACTAACTCTTATACCTTTTAAATAGTAATTTCCCTTAATAAAAGTAAACCCTTTAATATTACCTACTTCTTAAATATTTTATTTTACTAGTTAGTCCTTAATAGTCTTAATAGCTACTAGGAGATTAATAGCCTAATAAAAGTTTTTAAACTATAACTTTATAACTAAATAATTTAAACTTATAATTTAGTAATAATATAATATAAAATATATATAAAGAATAAATAAAAATATATTACTAAGTATTAATATTAATATTATTATTAATAAAAAGCCTACTTTATATAACTTTTTTACTAAAGTAAAAGTATTATAATACTATTAATTATTAATTTATAAGGCTTATATTAAAAGCGCTAGTCTTAAAGTTATATATTATTTTTTAAAGCTTTATTAAATACTTACTAAAACTTCTTTAAATAGTTATATTTATTTTTAAGTATTTAAATAGTTTAATTATAGCTAAAATACTAGTCTTTTATAAGTTTAATTATTTTTTTAAAGCCTTATTAAAAGTATATTACTTTTATTAACTTTATAAAGGTATTACTAATAGCCTTATATAATAATAAAAAAAATAATATTTAGTTATTAGCTTTATTAACTTATAATACTTATAATATAGGTTTTAATATTTTAATAAGTTTATAATTTATTATAACTTAAAATAAAAGTAAAATTATATAGCTTTAAAAATATTTTAAAAATTAAGCTATTAAATAATATTAAATTTAGCTTAATTAAAGTTTAAAAGTAGTAAGATATTTTTATTTAATTATAGTCTAGTAGTTTAATAAGAATTTCTAAGGCTAGAAAGAAGGTATAAGAAAAACACTTTACTTAGTGCTAATTATAAAAGTTATACTTTTTAGCTAGCTAAATACTTTTTAAGCGAATTATATTAGAGCCTAAGTTAACTGGCTACCCGAATGCAGTTACGCAGAAATAATACTAATTCACTTAGGCTGGCTTAACAGTTAGTTTAATTTTTGATTAAGTAGGTTGTGACAGCTGTTTAAGCAGTGTTAGTTGGCATGTGCAGTGGGCTACTCAGAAGCAAGGTGAAAAACAAGACTGCAACAATCATTCACTCTGGGAACAAAACATACGCAGCAAAAAACGTCTCCTTTCATCGGCGAGACTGTCGCTGCCATACTGAAGAAGCCAGAGCAGACTGCGAAAAAATCCCTCTCTGTGTTCTCCTCTGTGATTATCTGATTCATGGTTTGAGATCACTCATGTGAGGCTGCGACTTGATCAAGGCAGCAAATAAGAGCGTGGCAGAGGTCGCTCATTCCCCTAATCTAGTATGCATTCCCGGCGAATAAGTCAAGGAATCCGGTGGATAAGAGTGAAAATGACGGTGGCCCTCTGGAAGTCAAAGCTGAGTCTACGCAAGAGCATCCAGTGGAAACTCAATGACTTTCAATAGTCCAACACTTTACTAGTATAGCGACATATCATATCTGACTGATAATTGTCAGATTGTTCACTAGTCATACATGGACATAATGACCCCATCAATGGAGCATTGCAGACATAGCAGCTAAAGTTACCCTCACTACCTCGAATTTCGTCGATTAAGCCTCGATTGGCGGCTGTGTTTGTTTCATAAGCAAAGCGTTCATCTCAATTTACGATCCAGTGGCGAGGAATATCTGAAGGTCGACCTACCAATAAGGAGCCAATGTCATTGAATGGCCTCAGGAGTAGCCCCTTGTCTCTGTCAATCTGCTCGTGAACAGTAGTAGTGACTACCTGAGTTCCGGATGCGATTGCCTGCCTGTCGGATGAAGCAATGGGCGAAAGCATTTGCAAATTCTCGGCAACTTCTTGAGCGTACTCCTCGAGGTTTCCCATTATTTCTTGTTGATTCTGTGCCGACTGTTAGTCGATATTTTCATTACTGTACTGAACGGCGGAACCACCAACATCTTTGACCGTAGATTTGACACCATTCTGTGCATCTTTCATGAAACTATTGAGATCTCTCAATTTCTTGTCCATGACATTCTGCTGACTGTTGGAGGCATTGGCCTCGACGCTGAGCTGTTCACACAACTCGAGGCCTGGAAAGATGTATTCTTTGGACACCGATGTATACATCAAGCCAATGCCACGAAACATGCCAAGGTAAGCACGTATCATCATTGTGAATGTAAAGATTGTCTATGCAAGTAAAAAGAGGTCAATATACGAGGGGAGGATGCCGACATCTCACGATGAAGAGCATACCTGGCGGCGAAGATCTGTAAATGTGAAGCCCGCAATCGATGGCCCATCGCTCGTTGCGGTTTCCACGTAGTCAATGAACCTAACGATCTGGTTTTCCATTGCATGATCGATCATTTGACCAATCGCAAGGAAGAATCGAGCCAATTTTGTAATCTCCGCCTTGAGCTTGGAGAGCGTGGAGATGCATTTGATGAGGATATTTTTGATCGTTGTCTGATTCATCCATCATTAGAAAAGGCGCGCTGATCGAATACAGAGAGGTATAGCGAAGGCTCACAAAGGATATCTTGTTCGATTGGAGTACTGCAAGCTCCTCCATGATACCAGAGAGAGCTACTTGAACATCAACAAGACTGTCTGACGCTTTCTGGTAGTTGGATTGGGCAGCGGTGAACCCAGCTAGAGTGAGCTCCAGATTCGACTTGGCACTTTCGACGTAGTTGGCGACCAAAGAGTCAGATCTGCCATGGCTGGATACAGGCTGCCCGGCATTTACCAGAGGAGTCTGCAAAAGTCAGCGGCCGTAAGATAGAATGACTGCTGTTCAATAGGGAGACCTGTGTCATGCACCTGACAAAGATAAGTCAAACACACTGACCTGTCCAGAGGCGCCCCCAGGCACAGCTTGAAGGATACCGTTCAGCTCCAGCAGTGCCTCACGTGCTTCGTTGACCAGCCGATTCCACCTAACAACCTTTTCCGAAGATTTGTCTGGAGGGTTTGTCCCAAGTTCATTCAACTGCGCTGCAGTATCGGATACTTCATCCATAACCTGACAACCGTGAGCACGTAAATCCAAAATGGAAGAGTTATGCTGCTTTCTGTTACCTCGATTGTGGTGTCCAATACTTGATTGAGCTTTTTGCTGGGTGGTCGCTCAGACGCTTGTAGCGAGCCCTTTGCTTTCTCAAAGAGAGATTTAATGAAACGGAAGCCGTCTTCGCTTCCGGGTTTCACTATGCTATCCCAATCAACCCCGCCATCCTTGCCGCTTAGCAATGCTCCCAAGGATCGCACGCTGGAGAGCACCATTGGGACATAAGTGAATGCCGGATCGTCCACGTCAGGAATCTGAAGCCGGTTGCTGGGCTCTGTCTTGTTGGTGGCTTCAACATTTCTTCCTCCAGAGGCTGCCGAGGAAAATATGTTGATCGCCTGCAAAACGGAGCCAGTGTTGCCCATTGAAGAAAGCATTCCTGCTCCCATTGTAGACGAAAGCGTATTTGCGACTGATGATACAAACTGCATCCCAATCACCTCCCACCTATGCAGTTCAAGGTCAGGTAAACGCCAACTGAAGGGGATGAGTTTCGTGTCAAAAGAGAACACTCACCCAGACGGAAACTTATCAGCAGCATCTTTGAATGCATCTTCCGCGGTATCGAGGGCTTTTCCCATTCTCTCAACTGCCGCCTTGGCCATATCTCGCGCTTCAGTAACTCCAGAGAGCCGGCTCTTTTTAGCCTCCAGCTCAATCTCGTTGTGAAGGATCATGTTTTCAGTGTTTGTCTCCTCCTGAACACTTGCTTGGTGCAATTCTAGGACGTAGGCTTGCCACAAGTTGAAACTTTCTTCGACCTCAGTAATTGATTCTTGGCATCTGGTTGCCCCCTTTCTCAGAGACTGCATGTGGAATTTCAGGTCCTTGGCAGCATTCCGGTCCCCGAGGGTGCTTATAATGTCTTTAATCTGATTCGGCAGTTAGCGTCTCAGGTAGGAACTAGGTAGAAGGCACGGTCCTATACGCACAATATTGAACATATTCGTGGAAACAAGGGCAATGTTTCCCAGGTTGACCTCAGCCTGGGTGAAGGCGATTCGACCCATATCGGAACACTCAATTAGGTTTGCATTGAGGGACCTCCAGCTATAATGTCATATCTTAGCACGGTCTTGACCCGTTCGGAACCAACGTGGTTATAGGACCTTAAATGCTTGAAGCCCCCTTCAGGCGGAGACAGCGTTATAGAGGTCGCGCCGGGAACCGTTGATGCGACATAGCACGCACCCATAAGACTGATGGCCATCGGGGCGGCTGAGAGGAATTCGCTCCAGTTCATGGAGTACAGGAGAGAGCTCTGGATATCGAGGATGAATCTCGAGGACGCATCCGTACGCGTTGCTTCTTGTCGCCTCTGCTCATCAACGATGGCGGCTTGCTTTTCAAGCTCATCATGTCCGAGTGCGAGAGCCATGATGCTTACCTTTCCTGCAGTACCTCATCGCGCTTAAAGAAGTCGAACAACACATCAAATAGGTGAACGTATTCTATATATTTATAGGTGAATAGCCCAGAGAGCAGTGTGACATTCTCACAGAACAAACTTATTTCAGCTCAGGTGACGCGTTCCCAAATGAGGCAAGCATGACGATCAAAGGTCGCTTGAAGTTCAGCTGAAGCACGGTATGACAGCTTACCAACCGAGCTGGAGTCCAATAGTGGTCGATTGGCTCATCCTAGTCGCCTCTTGGCTTTGAGAAGTGACAGAGTTTGCATTCCAAAAGAGTCAAGGCCATCGACAATCACATTGACGTTTCAATTCAATTGTCATTAGAAACTGAATGCGCTGCGCCATCATACGCCGGGCTGAGTGTGTCACGATCGCGATTGGGTGATGAAGATGTCAATCGACATGGCGATGCAATTCGATGAGATTTAGACTTTTGTGCCTGCTGAAACACTGGAATGCATGGTTCAGCTGCGGCTGGAAAGTGTAGGGGAGAGTCGAACATCAAGCCTACCACTAACGAGCAACTTGCTCTGGATAAGTAAGGCTCTTCGACACAGAAAAACAGAAATGCAAAACCGTTGGCGTCTTCCTTGGGCAGCTTTATCCACATACACATGATGGACATGAAACCGGGCATAAGAGTTGGAAAACATGCCGGGGGCATACAACGCTTCCAAGAGCGAGCTTTAGGACCCCTTGATTGGATATCCAGAATGAACTTCTCAAGCAGCAACGACAAGCTGACTTTCGTTATGAGGCCGACTTGGATGCTGATCCTGGAATCCTACGAGCGAGAGGCCCAAGGGATTGCTGTTCAAGTCGTCGAATTCTCAGCCAGACTCGCCGCACAGATAAAGGATTCAGCGGCCACATCTCTAACGAGCCTCAGAACAGCATTTGGCAAGGTGCATGAGCTATGCAGCGAGCTTCACGGAGACTTTGATGACCGAGGCGGAGACACCGAAGTCGTCACCCGCATTGAGTCAATCTTGAGTGAAGGGGTTAATGCCTTTGCAGCAGCAGAAACTCTCGCCGAGGACTCCTTCATTCAAGTTTCCCAACTGAGCCAAGAGGTACCCATGTTCGTTTTCTAAATGAAAATGTTACTATTTCAGCAAGAGCATAAGAAGCCTAATTTGACCAACCTTATGCCAGATTCGAGAGACGACGGACATAAAGATTCAGAACCTCCAAAGCGCAGTCACAGAGTTCGAAACCATTGCAATGCCTGAGGCATTGGAACAAGCCAGGGCAGAACTTAAACACACAGAAGATGACATTGAAGTGATGACGCGGGGAGTTGTAGCCGTCGCGGAAGCTGCCGCTAAGCTGAGGAGAATGAAAAGAAAGCTAGAAAATACGATTGTGAGTGCAGGGAGTCGTCTCTCGGTGATCATTGTCATTTCTGTGGACTAACGTGCAGAACCCAGCCCAAATGGGCCGATCCGACGGGGATAGCTAGGCAAATATCTGGTATTAAGGACAAAATCAAGGACTGCGAACGGGAGGAGTCCAACCTTAATGCCAGCATTGCCAGTCAAACTGCGGTTCTCGAGGGCTACAAGGAGCAGCTCGTCGCGCTGGAAAAGGCGTACCATGACCGCGAGCTGGGCCAAACCAGGATCCCGGAGCTGCAGGAGAGAATTGCTGCAACAAGCGGCGCTTGCGAGAAGACTTATGCCGACACAGTCACCACGAAGCAGCAGGCCGGGCTGTGCTACAAGAAGTTACTTGAGTGCAGCGTTCAGGCTCAGAATGATGCCGGCCTCAAGAAACGGCAGTTGGTGGATTACATTCTGAGCCTGTTCGACATGGGATTATTCCACCCTGCAGTGATAGAGCCGGTTCGAGTGGCTCTTCTGGAGTTGGAGAGGGACGATGGGCCCAAGGCGTTGTTGAAGACTGAATTTGCGGATCGGATCAAGGAGATATGGAAAAAGGTTGATTTCATGATACTTGGCCATGATCCATGATTAATGCTGAGTTAAATGTTCACGGGGTCATTGATGATGATGGAGCAACGCGGTTACCGAGCTATCTGGCTGTCAAGAGGAGCTTTAGCATCACAGTCATGTATAAGCATCGGATCAAGGATGGCGGTTTTCTAGTTGCCAACACATAGCATCCATGCTGATCGCATTCGCTTTTTGACTCTATATTTCTATCTCTTGGTATGTATGTCCATAATCTAATCGTTCCTTACTCTCTGATCCCAGAGAACACGAGACTCTCGGCCTCGATGATGAACTCCAATCTCCAAGGCGGGGCAGCGGAACCCTTCCCCCACTCTTAAACCACTCTAGAAGGAGACAAGATGAGTTGAACATTTAGACTTTTGCAACGGCTTTTCAACTTTGTCCCATCTTTTCATCGAGACTCTTGCATCAATCAGCTCACTGGAAGACGGAGGATATATCCCTGCACCGCTCTAATTGCCCATCATGCCGTCGACCATGGGAGTTGCCATAATCGGAGGCGGCCTGTTCGTCAAGGCATCACATCTGGCAAGTTCTATCGACTATTGCCAATATGACAACATGATAAAACCCTAGCTAATGCTTTGCGCAGCCCGCGGTTCTCAAATGCGACCTCTTTCATCTCGCTGCCATCTACTCAAGGTCTCTCAAGTCAGCAGAGGAAACCGCCAGCCTTATTCCCGACTCCGTTCCTAAGCCGAATCTCTACTCTGAAGACTCAGGCGCCGGCAAGTCGTACCAAGACCTCCTTGCACGAGACGACATCACCGCCGTCATCATTGCCCTCCCCATTCTCAGTCAACCTTCTTTCATTGAAGCGGCTCTTTCTGCTGGCAAACACGTCCTCTCCGAGAAGCCCATCGCCAAGGATGTTGCTACAGCACGAAATCTCATCGCCACCGCTCAGCGCATTGGCTCAGAGACCAAAGCCACTTTTGCAGTCGCCGAGAACATCCGGTTCTACCCCAGCTTCGCCTATGCCGCCAGCGAGGCCGCAAAGTTTGGCAGAGTAAACAACTTCACCGTCCGCGTCCTGTGGCGCATCGAGCCCGACAACAAATGGTACAACACCGCTTGGCGCAAGACGCCCGACTATCAAGGAGGCTTTCTGCTCGACGGCGGCGTCCACTGGGCTGCGGCCACGAGGCTGCTATTAACGGGCGACGAGAACACGCCGGACGCAGTGCAGGCATTTACCGCACTGACGTGCGAACACTTGCCGCCCATTGACACTGTCAACGCCATCATCAAGACCAAGTCCGGGACGGCGGGCGTGTTTCAGAACTCGGCTGGGTCTCTGCTCCAGGCATTCGAGTGGAACTTCTCGTACGAGAAAGGCGCCATTAAGGTGGCTGGCGAGACAGTCACGGTGCAACCGGCTGGGGGGGAGGAACAGGTCAAGCAGTTTGATAGGACGAATGGCGTGAGCGAGGAGGTGGCCGCCTGGGCGCAGAGCCTCGTCGACGGCAAGATCAACCCACTGCAGACGCCCGAGCAGGCCCTCGCCGACCTCGAGTTTATGGAGAAGATGTTCAGAAGTGGCGACGAGAATGGATCAGCGCAGAAGTACGAGCTTCTATAGGACAAGAGACAACAGCGCTAACAACGACGCATATGAGCACAAACTGAAGCCATTCAACGAGGCATCCAATCGCTGACTCCATACAGAGAAGAGTGAAAACATACGAGAACCATCTGCACAACCAACAGCTCAAAGCTTGCTTGCCTCCTTTGGTGGGACGACAGGTCCCAAGTGAATTTTACCCAATGCTTCCCGTAGTTGGGTATTTATGCCGTTTTTGGGGGGTCTCCCCGTGGCCCTCTCAACAAACACATGCACAAAGCCTCCCACAGCCTTGACCTCGTCACAGCCCTTTTCGAACAGGGCCACTTCGTAGGTTACGCTCGAGTTCCCGAGCTTGATTACGCGCACGCCGACCTCCGCCACGGCCGGGTAGGCAATGGAAGCCAAGAAGTCCGTGTGGGAGTGCACTGCCAGGCCGTACTGAGGTGATGTAGGGGGGTGAATGCCACACTTTTCGACCAGATAGCTGTTCACGGCCGAGTCGAATCTAGCATGCAGCAGATCCAGCGCGTCAACTAGTCAGCTATAGTCTCCAGAAGCCAAAGGTATGCAGTGTCGACCGAGTCAGGAAGCAGGAAACAGAGTTGGGTGACCAGGACTGAAGTTTCCCAGGTGGCTCAACGCGTATATGCGGGTGAGTCTTACAAGAAGTTATATACTGAGTTGTTCATGTGATCGTACATGTCGTTGTCGTTCCTGTAGCGGCAAAATACATCAACATGGGACACAGCCTCTCAAACACAGTGGAACATCTCAGCGCTGAATAATCTCTCTGGCCTGCTCTGCTGTCGAGCTTGTGTCTTGCCAACGCCTGGCTCAGAGGTGGGTTCGTCATACGGGTATGCAGCAGGGACTGAGAGACAGTCAACCCGACTGGCTGGGACGGGACGCGTGGACCACGGTGCGAGGAGAGGTGTGACGAAGATGAAGCAATGCAATCGGACTCACCATCTGGTTCTATACTCCAGCAGGTATGGATAGTCCCGGCGACAGCGGGTCTTGAGGTCGGCGAGGCCCATGCTTCAGGTTCGACGTGGACGGGGAAACAAGGAGCAGTGCAGAGGATACGTGGCGTGCCAGACACCTGTGCTGGTCAATGGCGATTGAGACACTCGGAGGAATGGCAATGGACACGCTGAGGATGAATGAGATGTAAAGGATACCATCACCTCTCAGAGCGACATGGATTGAACAGGTCCGCAAGTTAATGTCGTGCTCGGTGAGACTGGAGCGAGGTCACTTCGGCAGAAGCCGAGCCTCGGTACACTTGACGTTCCCTTCAGGGTAGGCAAGCAACCAAAAAGCGGCGAAGAGATGTGAAGATGTGATAACCTAAGCATCCAGAGGGTTGCCGGCCACGCCTAGTGTCGGATTCCCCAGTTCGCCGCCTGCCTAGTTGGGCGGTTCTGCCAACTCAGACCGCCTTTTTTTTTGTATGTTCATGTTGCACCTCAATGAATTTTTCCCTTCCACGGCAGCAGATGCTACGTCACTCCGCAGACGACAACACGCAAATTTCAGAACAACTTGATTTGCACTTCAACGGTCAAGTCCGTGATCCGGAGACTCGACACGCAACAGACGCCAGGCGAGCGGCGGCTGCTTCTGAGGATCGCCGCGGAGGAGCGTGTGGCTGCACATATTCGAAGCGTGTCTCCGGTCTGCGGTGCTGCCTGCTGATGCTGCCGCGGGTCTGTTCGAGACGCATCCGCACACTCACACGATCCGCCGCCGTCGCAATGACAACGTCTTCCGCACTTCCCGCTCCGGCCGCCGCAGCTCCTGCGAGAAGCTCGGCGTCCGCAAATGGCGCTTCGACGCCTGGATCGATGGCGGCCGCACAACCTGAGCAGTCAGGGGCGTTTGAAGCCGGAGTGGGAGCTGGAGCCGAGGGGCAGGCGATTGTTGAGGGGGGTCACCAGGACGGAGACAGAGCAGCGCATATGCCAAGGGTCAACGGAAGCGTGCAAGTGCTCGCGGATGGAGTCAAGGCTGCCAAGAAGAAGCAGAAGAAGCCGAGTCCCAGGGACCGATCCACCATACCCGACCCTAACGCCGTCCTCATTACGCCTGCGGGCGACATCTGGCCGCGTCCGTACGTCTTCGAGGACGATCTCCGGCGCGTGCTACCTTACCACTTCACGTACAACACGTACTGCAAGGAGAGATGGCGCGGGCGGTCGCTCATAGACATATTCGAGTCTGAGTTTCGAGACCGGCCTGTCGAGTACTACCGCAACTCCATGGTGAGAGGCGACATCTACGTCAACGGCCGTGTGGTTGGCCCAGACTACATTGTCCGCAACGGGGACCTGATATCACACACGTTACATCGCCATGAGCCCCCCGTCACCGCCGAGCCTATAGGCATCATCCACGAGGACGACGACATCATTGTCATCAACAAGCCTTCGGGCGTTCCGGTGCATCCTGCTGGTCGCTACAACTTCAACTCGGTCATTGAGATTATGATTGCAGAGAGGGGCAGGGACTTCATGCCCTATCCGTGTAATCGATTGGATCGTCTGACCAGCGGCATCATGTTTATCGCCAAGAGCGTCAAGGCAGCCGAGGCCATGGCCATCAAGATCAGGGGGCGCACTGTGAGAAAGGAGTATCTGGCGCGCGTTGTTGGCCACTTCCCCGATGGCGAGGTGGTCTGCGACCAGCCGATACTGCAAATTTCCCCCAAGCTGGGACTGAATCGCGTGCGCGCCAATGGCAAGTCGGCCAGGACCGTCTTCAAGCGACTGGCGTACTACCCACCGCGTGACGGCGATGCCGATGAGCCAGCTGTGCTGGGCGAGGATGGGCGGCCTTCCACGCCCGCGAACGAGGAGGGGTGTGTTGGGGATGAGCAGCGCACGCCTTGGCTGAAGAAGAAGGGCTACTCCATCGTTCGATGTCTGCCGGTGACGGGTAGGACACACCAGCTTCGGGTGCACCTGCAATATCTCGGACACCCCATCCAAAACGACCCCATCTACGCTAATCAGCGGGTCTGGGGTCTGAACCTTGGCCAGGCGGATGCCGATGGATCGCACAATACCGACGAGGACATCATCAGCCGTCTGAATCGCATGGGGAAGGAAGATGTGGCGGAGGCTGTTGTATACTACGACGAGATGGTGGACAGGTACGAGAAGCAGAGAGCCGAGAAGATGACGGGCGAGTTGTGCGACATTTGCCAGACACCGCTCTACTCAGACCCGGGGAGCCACGAGCTGTCTCTGTGGCTTCACAGCCTGCGATATGAGGACGCCGACGGGAGCTGGGCATACACGAGCCCGTTACCCAAATGGGCCCTTCCCCCAGAGGGTATGAGTGGGCCGACGACGGTAGGCGGCATGGAGGAGCTTGTGGAAGCCGTCAAGGACGAAAACCCCGAGATTTCATCCGAAGTGCAGGCCAAGGCAAAGGCAGCGGCCGTAGCCAAGGAGCAATCTCAGGCACAGGCTCAGACAGAGCCAGAAACGCAAGATGCTCAGTCAGGCTCACAGCTGAATCTAACGAATCACGAGTCATGAAGTACGACAATAGAACAGGCAGCTAGCCATAGACTTTGAAGAAGCAATCCAAAGACGGGAGCACCCGAAGGGTAGAGCTATGGAGCCTAGAATACTATGAGCCGATGGAAAGAGGGCTCTCATACTCACGATAATGACGACAATGATAAAGGTTGTTGGGTAATCAACGACTTACGGACGACCTTTATTTTATATATTGGTGTCACACATGATATGCCTACCTGCTATTGGAGCATCGCATCGCCCCGTGGGTTTTTATCGCCGAGTGTTTGCGGCTTGAGTCACTTATTACAAGCAGTGGATATCACAGCTCTTTGCAGAAGTTTGCAATGCTTGAGAAACGACAAAGAAACACTATACTCACAGCCGCAACCACAACCACAACCCACAACCACGTCAATAATCGCAACACCATGAATAATGACTCGTCAGAAACGCTCATTCTCTCATTCGCACGCCCCTCCCTGGCCTTCTTTCCTAGGCGAAAGTTATGTCGCGGACATGATCACTCTTTGCCAATTACGGCGATGGATCAGCTAGGTATGCGTGGACGAAAGGCTGTGGGGGGGAGAGGGCGCCAAGAGAGGGCAAATTTATCCGAAGATCTACTTTGAGAGATGAGAAGATGCAAGGGCCAGGCAACCTTGATGATGTGTACGAATACGTGTGTTTGTATGTACATGAGATAATAGATCACTTCGGCAAAAGAAGCTGTTGAGCCCGTAAAGTGCTGCCATGCAGCAAGGGGGGTAAAGATGGATGATGCTCAGCTGGGTAGATACAGGTAGATGGTTGACGGACGTTGGGATGTACATATCGTATGAAGGCAAACAAGCCACTGTGACGCGGCCAATGTAACTGGCAACTGCAAAGACAATGGGCATGAGGCATGCATGTGAAAAGTGAGCCGTTTGATCACCGCAACGCCATTCGTGCAGCGAAGAGCGAGACGAGCAGACCGGGGAGGGGGTCAAAAAGTGGCCTGCTGCAGATCCGAATCTCTACTACGACGGTACAAGTAGATACAAAGCTGTGTCCTACCTAACAACTTGCTCACGACGGGACGAAACTGCATGGACAAGGCTCTCTTCACCGACCGCTCTGTTTTTGGCAATGCTTGAGGGGGAACAGGGAGGCAGGGTGGCTAACCTACCTATCTTTTGACGACCCTTGGAAGTACATGCGGGCGAGATTTGAATGATAATGCCTTGACAATGATGGTGGATGTGGTTTCGCTCAAGGGGGCCTAATGAACGCGGGTACACTGCCGAGTACATCATCTTGCATATAAATGCTCATACTACAAGCCTAAGTGACTATCCTGGGGGTCGCCTTCTGTAGGAAGGAATTGTCCGAAGAGTGAGATAAGGCTGAGACGGGTTGGGTGAACTGAGAGCTGGAAAAATACACAGTCCACCATTCAACAGGCATCGTGATACAAGGCTCAACCACGTCACGCCTCTTACCCATGACAGCCTGGTCACCTCATGGGGAAGTGAAGCAGAAGAAGCAGCCTCGCAGAAGCAAAAAAAAAAAAAGAAAAAAAAAAGAAAAAGGACATAGAAGGCGAACAATAGCACTAACAACAAGGCAAAGAGAAGGCTGCCACAACGAGATCGCCAAGATATCTGGATATGACCAGTACTCGACTCGAGGATGGATGGCAGATGGTGGAGAGGGGAGGAGCAGGAGGGAGGGACCAGGAACCGGAAGTCAAACGAGCCAAATGGGGCCGGAACTTGACAGCCGGCGGTCAAGACCATGGACCAACCAAACAGCGTGCATTCTGCCAAAGGCGCTTCTCCATCCATCCATCCATCTTCTGTAGAAGTGAGCTAAAAACCTCCGGACCGTTATGAAAGATTCTCCAAGACAAGGGCTAGGGCGAAGAATAAATATTAGAAAAAATAGAAATAACCCGGCGGGACATGCCCTTTTTCGAAAAGCTTGATGAGCGGGTCCCTTGTCCAATCATTCGGGGCTAAAGGACTCCGTTCTACTTGTACTGTGCAGGTACTTGCAAGGAAATAGGTAGCTTTACTTCATGGATGGGAGGCAACTGGAGAGCTAAGATGGAATGGTGGACGTCCTAGAAATTTAAATCACGTTCTTTGTCACTAAAGCAGAAGAGAAAGCGAAAAGCAACAAGTCGCTATCACAATGACGAGATGGTAGACATCGGATCCCTGAGCGAGAGCGCGTCATCGTCTTGTGCCTTTGCATCTGCAGTCGCATCGCTATATCGCCGTATTGAAGAGGCTACCCAAATAATACTCATACAAGTACAAGTACAGTATTGAGCATCCTTGGCCGCATGAAAAACAGACACAGATTAGAGATGCTTAGAAGATGACGGGAAAAGAATGGGGCAAATAGGAACGCTTCTCCCCTTGCTCGTAAATCAACACTCACTCACCCGTCATTTTCAAGGAGGCGAATGAGCGGTCCGATGATGTACCCTCAAGTACCTTGGTCTACAGTATTACAGTGTCAGCAGACTGATTTGCGTCCGAGTTACCTACCAGTACTCGGAGATTCGCCAATCTTGTAATTTAATTCCGAATCCGGGCAGATGGAGAATGGAAGCCCGGACAGAACATGAAGAAGAAAAGGCGAGGCGCGGCAACACGTCACATATATCTTTGCTCTTTGCCTCTCCGCCAAGGGCTGTCAGTGCGGTACTTGCCGTGTCTCCAGGCTCCAAAAAGCTGGAATGACGACAACAGGTGTCTGTGTGTCTCCCTTTCATCCGCAGATGGCGGATAGTTGAGCTGAGCGCGCATGAATCCAGACAATATCCCGCCCCAATGATGGGCATCTCAGAGCCTTGCTCAGGAATAGGAGGCGAAGAGATTGAGAGAAAAATTTTTTCTTCTCCCGTGTCAATTGGGTGAGGCGGTAAGGGGATGCAAGTGACATGTAAGAAGAGACCAGCCTGGGGAATCTATTTGCCTTGTTTCCTTTGGGCGTAGGGTGGTTGGCGTACGAAGCATTTGCTCCGATGTTTGTCATGGGCTCAGCCTTGGGAAGATGGGTGGGCAAGAGTGATGCACGTCTGCAACCTCTTCTGCCTTGTTACTGGGCTCTGGTTGGATGAAAGGCACTCTGTTGTGAGATGGAACGTAAGCTGAAAATATCACTAGAGGCGCTGTAGGATCACGCAAGTTACGCGCAAACAGGCAATAGTCTCCTCGATACTCGTTTTCAATGTTTGTCCGGGGCTGAAAAGGTGGCATACCGCATGCAAGGAGCCAGATGCAAAACCCTGTCGATCTGGTGGTCTTTCTCTCACACCTGCCGGTACGGAGAATTGGTTGGATGAGCTTGCGCTCGTCGCAGCCTTGCAATGGTGCCAGGATGCTTGGAACCCAGTTTCTGTTAAAAGGCTCGTAGTACTGCAAGATAAACAACTTGCTGCTGGACAGACCGCAGAGGGGGCGCCTCCACGTACATACCGTCAGGCTGAGCTGGAGATTGCTCTCGAACCACCCCTCTGGGGAGCCATGCAGAGTCGCCATAGGAGGCAATTACTAATTCCATGCACCGAACTTTCAGAGCTTCAGCCGGCTTGCATTTATTACTATCGAAAGCCACCAAACAGATGCCCGAATGAGCAATTGTGAGCAATTCGCCACTGCTCACAGCCTCGCGGCAATAGGTAGCCTCACCCATCTTCACACTATGGTAGGTAGTAGGTGCGTGTGTCCTGTTAATGGCCAGAGTAGCCCAATCAACCAATGCAGCCAACACCCAATCAAATCTCGTCCATGCGTCCTATTGCTCCGAACCCAAGTCCATGTTGTACCTGTACCTTGGATAGGTAGTACGTGAAGCAGCATTTTCTTTGGTTAGGTCACCGCCAAGGGTTCCATACCCAGTCGGAAGCGCCGCGGCTGACGGTGACATTTCATTGACAGATTCACGTCGCGTTACCGAAACCAGCGGGCAGGGCTGGATGACAAAGAGGGCATGAAAACGGTATGCGCATACTACGAGTACGATACTATAGGAAGGATTTGGGTATCAAAGACGCATTACCAAGACGCCTCGCCCGAGCCCCGACGTCTGACGCCTAACATTCTTCTGAATTGGGTCATCTGGTCTAGCAGAGGTCGCAACAGCGCATCACCGTTAGCCCAATGTGCAGGATATCCACCGCCTGTCAGCGGGTGGCCGCCCCTCTCGGCTACATCCCGACCTTCACTCTCCCGTACCTATCCAGACGGCAGATCTGTTCGGCTATGCAGTACGAGTACTACTAACATTTGTTGCTTCGTACTAGTAGGTAGCTTGTGTAGCAGAACTCAAAAGGAGACGGACAATTGTTGGAAACCGTCGTCCGTGCAGCCCATGCTGGCCTAAAGCCAGCGCTCGGGTAGTGGCAGAAGCAGCAGGATCGGTGCTCGGCGTTCAACCTGCCATGCCTCGCAATTCCTCCCATCACCGAGCCCACACTTCCAAAGCTGGGTTGCACTTGTAGCCATATTTGCCGTCTCCGAACCAAAGTGCGGACAGGCGGCTCTGGGACATCCATACTTGTACGAATGCCGCTGCCCTTTGGGAGGCCAGGGGTGGGCATCATGGCGGCGCTCAGTCTTCTCCGCTATGCGCTGCTAGGGGAATTTGATCTCGGATGGGGTGTATGAGTGTTGTATACATACTGTATTCCAATTAAGCAGACTAAATATTCGTCGTGCCGTCTGCAGGTTAATCCCAGAATAACCTTCTTCTCCTCGCGGACGGACATACAGGAGGCGCCAGCGGTGGATCGTGGAGATTGAGAGAGATAGTACCCTGATCGCTCTCTGGCATTTGCGTCTCCGCTCGTTGGGCTGCATGCCCTTGCTGGCGCTGTTGTAGAATTGCTGCCAGGAACGACCTTGTCTAGCCCACGGAGCAGATGTCCGATGAAGAAAGGCCATGGAAGCATGTTCCAGAAAAAAGCGTTGCCAATACTACCAGCAGACAAGGCCGCCACAGACGCTTTGGCTGCAAGGGTGGCGCCTCCCCCTTGTTCTTCGATGGCTTCTAGTCTCGTTCTATTCCGTTCTTCGTCTGCTTCTCCGTATGACTTACGCTACTCCAACGGACCGAGATGCAGACCAAGAGCTCGGAGCAGAGTTGTGATGGAGGTGCACGCTAAATTCGCTGTCATTAATGACCATGTTGACCGTCAGGTCTAGAATTGGGCAATGCTTGAGTGACGGAACCGGGCAAGCGACAGATCGACGAAAAAGGAGCAGTATCTCCATCCAGGCTAAGCAAAGAACATGGGGACGAAATACTCACAGCTATTACACTGGGCGGAAAGACTGTGTGGCAGTCAACACAACTCTCCAGGACTCTCATTGGGGGCAATGGTCGAGGAAAGCTTTCCTCTTCCAAGATTTGTCCCCCCGCTTGTTAGCAGAGAGTTGGGATTGATGAGCATCATGGATGCGTGCGTCGTGTTGAAGATACTACCACCGCCCCCGCGCAAGCCCATGCGCGCAAGTCATGTTGCAGATTCCAGGAGCACTTAGCGGCAGTTTAGGCAGATGCATTTCTCGAGAGCTGGCTGGTCGATGGCTTCTGGCAGCACCAACAAGGGACCACGCCCGAGACAGTCTCCTCTCTGCTCAAGCGTGCAGAGATGGCGGGATGTGCCGCCCGTCGATTGTGCGAGTCAAACACTAGCGGCTGACTGGCCGTCGCATCTTCTTTTCTGCTGCTTTGCGCGAGCCGTCCTCAGGCCTGTCGCTGCTCCCTCAATCATCATTTCCTCCCTCCATCTCGACCAGCAGGAGACATATCCTGTCGCGTTTCGAACGAAGCATCGCCGTCACCAAGGGCAAAATACAGCGGACCGTGCTTGGTCAGCAGTAATGAAGCAATCTGCTCGCATCCGCAGCAGCCGCGCAAGCAAAGGGCCAGCAGAACAAAGAACCTCGTTTCTAGCCTGCCTCTGCCACGAGCATCGCCCAGTCTTTTGATCCCGCCAGTGGAGTTGATGGCGTTGCTGGAGCAGTCGCCACGCGCCACCATCAGCGTTAGCCCGAAGCCTCCTTTCTCCCTCCTCCGTGTGCTTGTTTGCAAGACAATGGGGCTAATGAACCCAAGCCGGTTGTAGAGACATCAACGCGACAACTCACAGGGCTCATACAGTATCAGTGCTTGACCCAATGGCGTGCAGATCACGCATATCAGGTCGATATCCGCTTGGCAATGGAAATAAAAAAGACCTGCGGGATGATGACATGGGAAGCCGGGGGCGGGGGTGTGCAGCACGTTGCATGTTTCGGCCGATGCCACAGCGTAATGCCACCAACTCCAATCCGCCGTATCACAGCACACGGTTCGAGGCCGTCTAGGCGCTCGGTGAAAGATCGGCTGCTGCGCTATTCGGGGGCTTGGAAGCTAGGTATTGTGATGACAGAGCAGCAATTGGGACTTCTAGAATGGTGAAAGACTTCCAATGCCCATATTCTTTGTTGCTGCTGTGCGAGTACCGGATGCCGGGAGTTGCGGCCCATCCGGCTGTAGTTGGGGCGCTAGGGCCGTCTCGACGGGCGAACACCTTCGTGATGCGAGACGACGACGTATTGAGTGATTTAAGATGCCGTGAGCTCGGGGCCTTGAGGCTTGGTCAGGCTGCCGGAAGGCCTGGGAAGAGAAGGCAACTCTAGTCGTTTCGATGGAGTTTATGGACGGGATACCGCATAGTTGCTGACTGTCGTGGCGAACATGCACGATGCTGCGGGCGGAGGGGACGAGAGGCAAAGCGTGGTGTTGCGAGTGCTGGGCTGGAGAAGGAAAGAGTTTGAGCACAAGTTGCTGCAGAATTTGAAGTGCCGTGACGTTGAGGAAGAGAAGAGACGGCATTGGACGAATTACATCATCGCTACAATGACGTCCCCCCTGGGATATAAACTGGGGAAGTGGGAAGTTTTCTTCCGGCGTGCCGTCTGTGGTGCCTGCCTATCTTACCCTAGGCAGTTACTCTAGATACAGAGGTGTTACTAGACGCTCAATGCCGTACGGATGACACGTACCTACCTACATGTATTTACCGACTGTGATGCATCGCGATCGGATGCGATTTCCCGGTTGGATGTTGCCCAAAAGCCTCAACACTGTTCTCGTACACTTTCGTGCGTATTCGCTTGCTGGGGCTAGCGAAGGCGGTCAGTAGCCCTCTAGTATGGACATCGAATTGATGCGAGTACTAGTAAGCACCACAACACCTGTAGCTGCCCCCCACATCGACACCCAACGCAGTGGAGGGCTCTGCGCTAAAGGCACTAAATCTGCAGCGCACCACCACCAAAAGACCACTGTAGATACTGCCGGGCTTGTATTTACCAATGTTGAGTTGCTGTGACGAGAGTTGAACGAGAGTCGAACGAAATCCATCAAGTCCCGTCGTCTTCAGTACCTATCTAGCACCCTCAACTGGACCAATTCGCACTCCAGTTGGTACACGACAACGCCAGCTCCTTCAGGGCTTCAATCAAGGTCTGGTACACCAGCTGGACAAGTCCTTGCGGCCCCTTACCAGCTGGACGATGGTCAGCTCCGTCGACCACGTCGTACACCACCGGCACTCGCGACGACCAAGAGAGGCGCACACCACCACTGGTCTAGCTGCGTCTGCAGCCTGCAATTAATGGCAAACTGTTGGCGCTGGCGGTCAAGAGCAGGTTCCTGGCTGCTGTATGTCTCCAGGGTCGCTGTGGAGAAGGGCTGGACTGAGGAAGACGCTGAGACGACGAGCCTTACTAGTAGTCGAGACCAGCACAGCAGGACAAATCCGGAGAGCGACGAAGAGCACATCGCCAGTGATTACGAGGTACGCCGGAATTATGTTTCACGAGCATCGAACTACCTAGGAACCTCAAGGCACATTGACTTGCGTCCTATATTGGGATGATGCCTGTCGAATTGCTCCTCCGGAGGCGAGCTGTCCAGCTCTTGTATTGGTCAGCGCTCTGGAGGCCTATCTAGAGTACTGAGGCCATGGTGAGGGTCATCTCTTTGCCGTCTGTCTGTCTGGCACACGAACTGGCCAGGTAGCAGGGGGTATACAATAACTATCAGATGGACATCATCGACCCGACCCACGACGAGTGTCTCGTCCTCTCTTCTCTCTGGCAGGGGCTACATAAGCTGCTGACTGGGCTGCAGCACCCCCCTGGAGCCAAATCTCGATATCCAGTCCACCTGCGAGAGACTGGCGCTGCGCGTCCTGGCGCCGTATGAATCTGCTACGACGGGTTTCCTACGAGACGCATTGTCGGCACCAAGATACAGTACGAGACAAGCCAATGCCGGAGGGCTCGACTATGCCTGTTACATCCTAGCAGGCGACTGCCGTCAGGACCGCGAGCCGTTGTCTGGCTGGCGGCACCCACGCGGAAACGTGCTCGCCAGCTCCATCAGACCAAGCCCAGCGCCAACGCCCGCGAGACAATCATGTCACGGCAACAAGATCGGCCTGCAGGCCCCTCTCAGTTTCAATTCTCCCTCCGCCAGCCTCCTCCCTTGCCGCGCTGGAGAGACCAGCAGCCGATATTGAGTGCGGAGGGGCTCAAGAGGCGACAGCACATACGACCGGCCTATATATCACGAGCTGTGTGCCCGACTGTACGTTGTGCTGTTGGACGTGATTATCGGCACTCGAAAGTCCTTGCTCGACTCCCTGCGGTGCATATGCTCAATCCCTGCTTTGGCTATCACTCCCTAGGTAGTCAGCCCAGCGCCTCCCCAACGTCCACGGCTCATCTTTTCTTGCTTGCATCCCCAGCGGCGGCGTTGAAATGGTGTACGTGCCATTACATGCACGCGTTCTGTCTCGGTCTCTTGACACTAAGGCAAAGCGGTCCGAAGCAGCTCGACGCCTCTGGCCTCTTGTACTGCATACTGTACTGTACATCTCGACCTGCAGTGGCGTCGGTTCGTCTCAAACCCTTCACCCCGCAGACTGGCACGACGGCACAGTACCATCTCGGTACGCTCTCACCTGGCCTCCTCGTCGACGCCTTCATACTGTACGAGTACTACTGTAGGACTATGCCAGTGCCGCCAGTATGTACTGCCAGAGCTAGTGGGTTGTGTACGCAACGCCACAGCACGCTTTCTATGGCAGAGTCTGCAGCCTCTCTCTCAAGCCCCGGTCGTCCGCTGGTGAACGGACTGGGCTCGGATATGCCCACGCCCCCCCCCCCCCCCCCCCCCCCCCCCTCGAGCGCCCCCTGGTCGCCTTCAACCTCATGGCCTGGTGCTTTGCCCACACACACAAGTCCCACCCACTACGTCTTCAAGGTAAAGCCGTGGTCCTTGTTGCTTGTAGTGCTACGGAAAGTCGAGGGTCCACACCATGTTTTTGCCTGCTGGGCTGATGGGGTGCTAAGAGGTGCGTGCTGGTATAATAGTATTTATTCATCTTAGTACCTTGCAGCATCAGATCTGTTTTCTTCCCGTCCACCTCAAATAGAAGGGAATAAGAAGAGAAAAACCACGTTCTGGGTCCCTCATTGAGTCTGGTTTGAAGCATAACCTCTTCTCTATTGCTTCTGACTTGCTCAGTGTTTCAGAACAGCCTCTCGAGCCTTGTCCACCAACGCTATCGAGGCCCTTCTTACTGCCTCATCTCGCTCCGTGTTGCAATTGCTGTTTCCGGCGTGGCAACCTCTACGTTTGATTCGGCTCGGTCAGGGCATCTCGCGCATCTACAGCCTTATCTCTCTGGTGTTTCTATTTAGTTGACGCCTGAGTCAATCAACCACCGTCAACGAAAACGAAGCGGGACCCCCCGTCTCTTTTTTTTCGTAGCGCGACCCACGACGAGCTGCCTCATCAACTCTCTGCTGCTGGTCTCCTGGGGCAAAGAAGGAATTGATACACACTATTTATTACGGAGGCTCCCCCACTTGACTGATTTCCACGGCCTTTTACGGCTTTTCTGCCCTCTTCGCAACCCAGCTGCTTCGACTGCGGCCCTACTACCGAGCTTTGCATGTCCCTCTTACACAAGATCGAGTGCAACATGCCGCGATCATCATCCGGAGAACCTACAAAGCCTTCCAAGCGAAAGGGTAAGTTGAATTCTCCCACTTATGCAGTTGACCTGACTGGAGAATCCATCGTCTTCGCTGTCCCGGCAGTGACGGCGTGGGTCCTTCGGCTGCTCCTTTGCCCTACTGTTTCACTTGGACCATCTACTGACTCTCCATTCAACACAGGCACAAGAAGTGTTTCGACCCTGACGCCCTCACAACTGGCACGCAAGCGAGCCAACGACCGTGAGGCTCAGAGAGCCATCAGGGCCAGGACCAAGGAGCACATTGAGCGTCTGGAGCGTGAGCTTGCCGAACTCAAGGGCGTCCAGAGCCGTGACAGAAAGGTCCAGGAGCTTCTGCGGCGGAATAAGTTCCTCGAACAGGAGATTGCCCGGCTTCGAGAACACTTGGGCTACACCGCTACGGACTCGTCCTACTCCTCGAATTCCGCAGGTACGCCAGGTACCATGACCAACAACGCTCATGACCTCTACTTTGGACCGCTAACCCCAGGTCCATCAGTCTACGACGACAACCTCAGTTCGGGAAGCGGTGCTGTGCCCAGCCCGAGGGTGTCGCCTCTGCCCTCGAGTGACTTCAATCAAATCAACGACTACGCGCAGCAGTCGTATGGCCACATGACGAGCGCCGGCGGCGAGCCGTGGCAGCCGCCCGTCGCCCCGAACCCCGTCCTCGGCAACATCCCCAGCCCCTCGTCTCCCGCCCACGGTGAAGAGTACAATGCGGCCTACATCCCCACCAGTGTCCCTCCCGCCATGATGCCGGCCACCCTCAAGGACATCAAGCAGGACTACGACGAGATCGACCACAACAGTATGCACTTCTCCTCCCCCTTCTTGCCACGCGTAGAGACGACTTGGACTGACCTGAGCTACTTCTCGTCGTCCAGGTGGGCTCAGACTCAACACCTCAACTCTGCATAATTTGCCACAAACATATATGCAGCAACACCCGCCTCAGCCTCAGCCTCAGCACCAACACCAGCACCAACATCAGCACCAGCACCAGCATCAGCATCAGCACCCGCAGCATCCGCAGCACCAGCACCAGCACTCGCAGCACTCGCAGCACCAGCACCAGCAACAACAACCGCCGCCGCCGCCGCTCCACGCATATGCCCAGCAGCACCAGCAGCAACCGCCGCCTCACGCTGCGCACAGCGGCTCGCCTCACACGCCGCTGCAACAGCGCAATCCACAGTGGAATGCCGCGTATTCTTTATACTACCCTCCAGAGATGGCCGATAGCCACGCCAATCCCGGCATCCATCGATGAATCAGCACCGACGCATCCGAAATCCCCAAACTTGACACGACCGAAACTCATGGAAATCTGGCCATCACAGCCTCCCCTTGCCGGCGAATGCAAATCTCTGGCGGCCACCTGTTGTCAGTCTGCATGCTGACCCAAGGTATACAACCTTGGGCGCAACAGCCAATTAGCTTGAACCTGGAAAACGGGGGGGAAATAATTCTGAACAAATGGCGACCGAGATTTGGCTGTTGACTGCACTGCAGCAGTGGGCATGCAGAGCACAATCAAGCATTTTTGTCGTACCGAGCAGCCACGAAGCAGGGTTGCGTTGGGCAAGACCAACAGGGCATGGTGGAGCTGAAAATTTCTACGTGGCATCAATAAAAAGGAGGGAAATTCGAACATGATGAGCTGGTTTTGGCCTGGATCAACGCAGCCAGCTCAGCGAGGGCTGAAGCATGACGGAGCGGTGACAAGTGGGCGAAGAGAGGCAACAAGCAGGGCGATCGACAGCTGCGATGATTGCCTCAACGAATTTATGGGGGAGGGTGTGTTCAGGTTCAGGCCTGAGATACCGACACTTTGAAACATTCATCGGCGTTTGGGTCTCGCACATGCATTTCAATCTTGGGCGCACAAACAGCAACGGGACGGAAACAACAAGACGATGCATCAGCGGAAATATATATATGGAACTGGCGGCTCGAGATGGAACGCTGACTTCATGTTTTGTCAATACTCGTTCTTTTTTTCTTATCATTTATTTTGTCCCTTATGCTTGCTTTTATGTTTTCCACTCATTCTATGTTGGTCATATCTTGGAAGATACCATGAGGGAGGTTTTACTCGGCCGGCGAGCGGACAGAATTGTTAGACGGATATACTTGTTGGGAATATTTTCTTTTTTGTGCAATTTGCGTTGCATATTCTGTTTTTGTGTGTATCAAAACCTCTCCTCCTGGTCAATGCTGTTTCATCTTTACTTATTCTTTTACGAACTCTGTCTGCTCCAATCGCTTTTCCTTGTCTTCTTCTCTTTTTGATGTATCTGTTTATAGACTTGCTTTTGTACGGATATTTAGACGACCTTTCGACCTACCTAGCTATAGAGGGACTATGAGACTTACGAAAAATAGAACACTTCTCACCGCGAACCGTTCCTTTTAGCCTAATCCAGACCCGGCTTGTATCTATAACCCATCTCTCGTGAAACGTCGAAAACGTGGGGGACTGCGGCTGAAAGCCGCAGATCTCATGGACTACTTACCTTGTCTTTGCATCCACCGGCTCTCATTGCGGCGCGCGTCGTCTCCTCCCTCTACCAGGCCAAAACCAGCTACTACTAATCCCACCATTACCTACTCGATACTGCACGAACCAAGGCTTCATCTAGTTTAATCCGCGCGAAAGCTTGCCACATGGCGTGATAGACCGGAAGACAAGAGTCCCAGCGTGCCGGTTCCCTTCCACACCTTTTCACCAGCCCGCGCCTCTTTTAGTAGATGGTCTTAAGAATTAGCTTTGGACGGGGAACCTGTAGAGAAGCAGAACAAGGAACGACGGAAAAGCAAGCTATTCGCTGTCTCAGCCATGTAGAGCTGGACCGGCTAGAAGCAAGACTATAGGCTTGGAACTAGCACTTTGTGGGGGGCAGCAGGCAGCTCTTGTTTTATTCTAGTGAACCGCTGGAAGAACGAAAGCAGGTATTCAGGGAATGGTAATAAAAGTCGTTACCTAAACTTTGCTACCTAGACAGGGCGAGTGCCGCGTAGTGGTAGCTCGATTAGGGGGCTTCAAGCGCGGCCCTCGTCTAGAGGCTATAATGGTGCGCAATCCATGCCGTTTCCACTCGAGCTTGCATTTTTGGCGCCTGTCTTCTAGTTTCGACAGGAGGGGGAAAGAGTGGAGGCGAGAGACTTCATTAGCACTCTAGGCCAGGCTTGTAGACGACGTTGGCCGATTCCTTGTGTTTTGTTGGTTGTTGGGGCGTGGGAAATGCTTATCTTGACCACACCCAAGTAGTACTCGTTGTCAGAACAGCGTACCTAGGCAATGGCCGTGATTCTCAGGACTTGCAAGACACGGTGGCAGTGGGTTTCGCAAAGCTGGACAGTGAAAGTGCGGCGGAAGAGCGTATTGGATGGAGAACACTGCAGATCAGGGTCTTAGTGCCATGGGCTATTGAGGGGGGAGGTAGAATTGCTGAGCTGTCAAGAAGGTGCGTGTATGTAGCAAAGCCGAGAGAGGCGCAGGCGAGTGTTTGATTTGATTACCTGTGGGTTTGGAGCTGCTCTCAGCTTCAGCCTCACTTGTGGGAGAGGCAAAAGAGGTGAACGGGGTCATGTACTCGCCAAAGCAGGTTTCGCTTCTTGGCATTGACCTCCTTGCAATTTGGGGACACAGAGACGCAAAGGTTGGGGACTCTGGGTACAGCGACGGGCGTACTTCCATACACGTGTAGGTGTCTGTATGGGTTGTAGGTACGTATACACGGTTTTTAAGAGGTACGGTACGAAAATGTTGAGACCAAGAGTAGACTTGGGAGAGGGAGAGAGTGGAGCTGTCAACAGGAGACAAGAGGGGCATCGTGAGGGGGTGTATCGACGAGGAGTTGCAGCAACTATTGATGCCATGCGAGCTGCCCGTAAATATCTCGTACCGTCTCCATTTTTCCTCGACCAAATAAAGCGAGCCAAACGGCGATGCCATCGTGATTTCTCCTCTTCTGGCTCTCTGTGGCGTGAACTGAGACCTGGAGAGGGCGCAAATGCTGGACAACCTGAGACCGCACGTCAGTAGTGTAGCTGAAAGCCAGCGGAAAAGCTTCCGTCAACACCTAGGCGAGCTGCTATCACCATGCATTAGCCACTGCGGCATGTGGTCTGGGGCGATCCCCCCCAACTAGATGGAGCCGGACCTTTTCTCCGGTCGACTACTGCAGGTAGTCTTGCAGACGGGCAAGGGAAGGCAAAAGACAAAAGGCGGAGTTGGTTTCGAGCTGTGGAATAACAGCATGAAAAGAAGCCATAGTCTGGTCTCAAAGAGATGGGCCGCACACCAGGAACATCGTCTCACTACTCAAAGATGCTGCAATACTGTCTATGCAAAGAAATGATTCAATCCGTATCCAGTGCGAAAGTAGACAAGATGCTGCCAAAGAAACGCTTGACCGATGAATTTGTTGGTGCAGGGAGACGATGGGAAATGCAAGCGGCTCTGATACAGTTCCGGGGATTCACCAACGTCCAGAAACAAGGATAAAGACTGGACCTTGTCTTCATCAGCGGCCATTGCTTCGGAAATAATTCTCGTAATCATGCAGTGGAAGGTGGATGCGGAGACGCAGTAGGATTTACCTTATGCCAACCAGCGGCCGCCCCGATCCGAAGCTGCTTCGGCACCTTTAAGTGATTCACGGCCTCCTCCCTCCTCGTTCATCGGCCGCATTGCGGTCGGCCTTAAACCAGCGCAATCAGTAGTCTCGACGCGGTCAATGCCATCGTGTCTGGGGTATATCAAGCCAGGACCGCTTGGGGTTCATGTCAGGCGGCGCGTCTATAAACCCTACAGAGTCCCCCGAGATTATCAAGTCGAGACTCTAAACCCCTTGGAGAACCAGAATCGTCACTTAGTGCACTAATAACCGATTGGCTCCAGGATGATGGCAAGTAAAACGGCGCCGCCATTTGAAGCGGCCGGAAGAGCGGCCGTAGGGGAGAGTATCCGGTCTCGAGCGGGTCGGTGATCTGCTCCATATACTACTAGATTCAGCGCCGCTGCGAACCAAGTCGTCCCAATAGAGGTAGACAGGGGAAACTGTTCGAGACGCTTTGTCTGGTAGATGAAATAGTATTCAGCAGCTCAATTAGGGTTGTCTTCATAGACAGGAGGCAACGGGAGACTCGATAATGATCAGAAATAGCCGACTTCACAGACCGCACTTTGAACGCTCTGCCAAGCTACCCCAGGCAGACCGATGCCCACTTAGGCAGATAGTGACATGTTGTCGAAGCCAGCTGTCAATCAAGGCTAATCTCTGTCATCTATGCAAGACGTCCCTCGTCAGCGCAAAGCGGACCAAGTGATGCAGGATTCCAAAGGCGAAGGCCGATGCAGCGGGATCATCAGGCACGGAACGTTGGACATCTGCAGAATAGCGTTCAAGCCAGGGCAAGGACCCATGGTGTCGATGCCGGTTTCAATCCGAGTTCTGTAGGAGTCTCACACGGGTGGCTGAATTGATTCCGCAGACTGCGGTGTACAGTAGTGAAGCGCAGGGCGGGGGACTCAAGTTCATGGTGGTGAAATAACTGCTCTCGACAGGCCTTGGCTGGATCTCTCCTGGGGCATGGATTTCAAGCGAGGGCCAAAGCGATCAGCACGCTATTGGACAAGCTTTGTTAACAACCTCCCAAAAAGGCAAAAAACAGTGAAGGGAACAATAGTAGACGTAATAAACGGCGGTAGAGAGTTGCAAACGTGCATGTATGAGAGAGAACGAAGAGGCACGACGGACCAAATTCGAATCGTCTGGCCATTCCCCAGATGGAGGGAGGGTAGGCATTTCATTCAAGAAACTTCTTACCTCTGGTTTCTCTCCTTTCGCTCGCACCGTCATTTCCTTCGGTTTGACAATGTCCTCCCCCAAAACAAGCCAAGCCCAGCCGCAGAGCACCAGAACACCTGGTCTGGAGAGCTGAGCAGAACCGGCTTCTGCATGAGCAACCTGGAACCTGGCAACAGAGCAAATGGCACGCCGTCGAGTCTCCTCCAGTCTTGTCGAGTCCCCTCTTAGAGGGCTGAAAATAGCAGAGCCCACACAGGCGTTCCAATCGCTGGTTGGACAGCCATCCATCATGCGGTGGGTAAACAGCAGCGGGCCAGCGAAATAGCGAGCATCAAGCGTGAAGAAATTGGCCGAGGTTGACCGAGCCGTTTCGGTGGCGGTCCAAGGGGGGAAGGGCGGGAGAAGCGCGCTAGAAGGCCAATCGAAGCTTTCGTTTCCTTCTTTTTGCTGTCATTCCGGTCCCACAAGAGACCAGGGGGGAGGGGTGTGATAATCTCGCGTTGAACCAACGTCTGGCGTCGTAGATGGGTACGAAATGCTCCATACAGACCAGCGGAACGGCACTAGTGGTAGTCGGACAAGCGTTGGACATCCCCTCCCTTGCTGAAGAAATCTCCACGAGGGAACCCTGTTAGCCTGGCTCAGGTCTGGTGTGGATGATGACATAGATCAACACATACCTAGTACCTTGAGAGACAGAGAAGCGAGAGAGAGGTCGTGTGAGAATGGCGATGGAACTGTGGCAGAAGAACCGCAACGAGCACCAGTGATACGCAGCTTGACTCTCCCCCGTTCCAATGACAAACAGACAATATAGTGTGTAGTAGGAGAAAAGAGCTCTGGCCAGCTCCAGCCTGTGTCCGAAACGGCTGAGAGCTGAAGTGATGCGACTCCATCAGAACCCACTCACCGACTCCGTGCAAGCGCCTTAGCCTGCGTGTTTGCGGATGCCCTCAGCGGAAGAAAGCAGACCACTCATCTGCGTGCCGGGGCACACCTGCGTCCAGAACACAGAGTACCCAGCCATGTCGGCTGCCAACCTCCAGGAAGGCCCTCCACCTCATGCGTTGCTCCATACAATGCGGCCGTATCGCACTTGCAATCAACATGAGGTTGGCAAGTCCACTAAAAGCCGCATCGTGAGACTCGGAGACCAACAACTTGAGGGCTCTCCGAGGAGTTAGTTGTTCGTTCGCACACCCCCAAAGAACCATCACTCAAAGAGGATGGGGGGCCGAAGAAGACAAATAGTTTGATGCTCAAGTATCTGTGCGAGCTGCTTGGCACGTATGGGGGAGCAGCGGCTGGCCTTGTCTCCTTACGAGCAATAAATCGAGACGAGTCAGGCGATGCGATCGAGCTCTTTCCTTGGGCCGCCGCATTTCGACTCTGGCTCATCCAGCAACACAGGCTTCCCTTGCGTAATCAATCTGCATGTCTTTGACACTTTTGTACTGTGTACTCGTACCGTGCAAACTGTGATGCTTCAAAGAAACGGCGTGATGCGTCGGCAGTTGAGGGCCAACAACAACAAGGTATGGGGACGTTGGACGATCCAATGGAGAAAGGGGGCTTCTGCCAAGCGTGTAACATCGGCCTCTTCTAGTGCCGTCGTCGTCGTCCCCTCTCCGTCCGTCCGTCCGTCCGTCTCTGCAGGCTATCGTGGTCGACCAGACGGTGGGATGAAGCCATCAGAACCTAGACTTTCTAGTGCCAGGCGGTTCAGGGGCTCTTGTTGTCGATCAACACTGGCTAGCCCAGAACGGTCCGGGGCGGGAATCGCGCCTATGATGTGTTGCTGTAACTTCTCACAAAACGCTCCGGAGGCCAGTCCGGCAATAGGGCCTCATCGACAAGGCGATAGCAGCGGTGATGCAAGGTGTCAAGGGAGCTTGAGACATTGGGTAGCATCACTAGGTGGTAGTGCCCACACGATGCCACCTCACTCCAGATAGAGCCAGCCTCAAGCGACGCAGCGTGTCACATCCATCTGTGGCTGGCGTCTTTTATGCTTCTGCCTGGAGGAGGCGTCTCCTGCGCCCGGCCAACCGGCTTCGAACCGCCCGGCTTCGCGCCGCGTTATCCAGCCGATGCAGGGCGTCTACCATCGTCAGTTACTTCATCCCAGGCCAGCAAATGTTGACGCCTTCAGGGTATACTTGACGCGTGCATGTACGGTACTCCGTACGAAGCACTGTATTCAGACGAGGTAGGGTTGTGAAAAGACAAGGTTCTCCGCATCTTGCGACAAGAAGACCAAAATGGCCATAAGACGCGGAAAAGGCAAAAAACAGACGTCGAAACTCCGCTGTGGCTCTACGTCAGCATTGTCTGAAGTGTTTGCATTGTTTGTGCCACGTTGACAGAGTGGTCTCGATATCCTTGTCTATAACGACTGACACACTCGTCGTTACTGAAGATGAGATGAACCCAGCATGCGCATGCTTTTCTCCCTTGGCGACAGGAGGAGGGGAGCAGCAACAAGACTCGATGCGGAGTCACCGGCAAAGGCAGTTGTGAAATAGCTGGTGAGTGCTGGTGTTTGTTCGTCCGGTCGCTCGCAGTGCCATATCATATGTCAACAAGGCCCGCTAATCGAACATGCAGATATGGCAGGCAAGCAACGATGCCGTCTGCGGCGTCAGCAGTGGATTAGATCTCATCACGGAGTCCGGGTCCCAGATCGATGCCGCCCCACGCAAATCGTAAGGCGAGTAATGGCAGATGGTGACCCTTGATGCCTAGGGAAGCCGATGGTACGATAAGTCAGCAGAAGCCTCGCACAAAGCCCAGATGTTCTGTCTTGCCGTATACTATTGCCCTACAGTCTCCTCCACTGCCTTGCCTCGTTCGCTGCCCTGCTCGGCCCTGCTCTGCTCCAGCATAGGGACACGTGCAACAGTCGCCGGCTTCTCAACGTCTAAGTGAACAACATCTTTGGTCGTGACGATTGCCGCCAAGAGCTGCAGAAAGTCGCAACGCTCGACGGTTATTCTGCCGTAACGCCATTGATATTGCCGTTGAACCGCAAGGAAACGGTAGCGGAAAGCCTTGACGAGTTGCTACTTTGGAATTGTGCCATGGAGCACCCCGAAATACTGTTCCCATGGTAGGATTTGGCGGGATCCATAGGATCACAGTCAAGAGCACATGTCGCTCATCCTTGCCGTCATCCTCCCGCAAGCCCCTGCTTTACCGTCGACGATGGTCCCGCTAGCCATGCAGGCTGTCCAGATTGCCCGTGTCCCTGAACTGACAAAGCGTGGAGCTGGACATTATCGTGATAAAGATGCCAGAGTATCTCTCCATGGGCTAGGAGACGTTGAGCCAGACCCAATGGCACGGGTCGTCTAGGCGATTATCCAGGCCAGATGCCACGACGTGCTCCCTCGCAGGCACGCATTTCACAAATGACTGAGAGCAAATCACCAGTATGTCGCCGTGGATGAGGAGGAGTGCCAATGCGTGCGAGACAAGGTCAGAATGCGGACCTTGGTTGACACTCGTCCCTAAGGCACAGCTACTGGAGACACTTCTGTGTCACCATCCACTGATTGCTGGTTGTAAGCAGCTTTCGAAGGCCAGGTCAAATGATTATTCAGAGTTCTGACAGCGCAGAGGCAATGACCGCACCTCCCGGGCTACACAAGCTGCCAGACACCTGTTTGCTTCTCCGTAAGCGTCGCGCATGCGTGGCACAGACGGACTCATCGACAGGAAGGTAGACGCAGAGCTGCCGAGCCATCGAGCAGATCCTCAAGGATCCTGAGTGTCCGCTCCATAGGGGTGAGAGCATCGCTGCTGTGCGACAGATGGAGTATCGGCGCCCAGATATGTGACAATCTGTAACCACGGAGATACACGTTGGTGACATGGCAACCACCGTCACCAGGTTCAGTCGTCATATTCATGCCGTTGCCAGTATGTAGTACCTAGTTATGTGCACTCATAGTGTAGGTATCAAGTTGTGATGATGAAGCTGACAGCGGGGAGCTGTTGTGCTCGCGGAAAGCCGCTGTAGATGGATGTCCAAGGGCCAGAATCTCAAGGGACGGCGGCAACGGCCATGGCATATCCACGTATCAGCTTCACCAGCTCCACCAAGTCCGACACTACCGCTCTCAACGTTCCCCATCGCGGCAAGATCCTACCGGCTCCCGGGTGGAAACATGCAGAGGCGTCCCGAAAGCCGGGTCTCGGCTCCTGCAGGATCGTCTTCCTCCTTCATCCGACTCTGAGGGTGGAGTCTGGTCGACGATATCCGTCCGTGCTCGACGTTCGCTACGGCGTTTATCCGCCTCAGGACGGAATCGAACTGCTTTGGTCTGAACCACAGACATTGAGAATCGCCCACATGATCTCGAGGGCCTTCGAGGGGGCATCGGGGAGTGTCGCTCATACCTCACCGAAGCCAAGAAGGCTGAACTTGTCCATGCTGAGCTTGTGTGGAGTTGGACCCCGATCTTCTCCAATTCTTTTGGCGGGTTGATTGACTGATAGCAAACACCGATTGGACAGGATTCTGCCTTAATCGCGGCAGAACTCTGGCTCATCGGCTTAATGCCGGTTAAAGCACGGCTGAACCCTGTTAGCTCAAACCTGATGGCGGGGATGATCGCGGGGAAACTCGTCCAATCTGGAGACGGTTTGTTCCTCGTGATTGATTCCTACCAGAGAGGGCGCAGCTTTCGGAGAATCCTGCAGCTGCTGGGATCGCGACAATGCCTGCCGAGAGGAGAGAGTAAGTCCGCGAGCGAGAGCACAGAAGAGGAGCTGCTACATACATCTGCCTATTTGCTATACAGTATCTTCCGAAGTTCTCACGACTACCCTTGGCAAAGATGGAGAGCCCACGCATCCGTCCAGTCTGACCGACGGCTATATAAGCTGCTTGTCCCGTTCCTGTGCCTGATGTCTATCTGCCGTTGGCCTCCTCATCCTCATCTCCCTGTTGTCTGTCTCCTCTTAGTGCTTCAGTGACGCTAGGTTCGGTCACTTTGTCCCCCCTTCGTTGCTCTGGTGTGTCCAAGGTCTACCCTGCAGTGGTTTTGAACCCTTGATATCCTGCTTGAGCATCCGCGTCGCCATATAGAGCAGCATATTCTTCTATCTCCAAAGATCCCCTCACCGAGAGTTCTATTCACCCGACCCTTGCCTTGTCATCCAGTCCTTCCATCATGGCTGATATTGATGTTGAGGCCATCTTGAAGAAGCTCACCCTGGCCGAGAAGGTCGATCTGCTGGCTGGTGAGTTGTCACGCTATTTGATAGTTGTTCATTTACGCCATGTCCCAAAATCTACATAGCAATGACCGAACATTCAATCTGGCTCCCTATATCGAATCATTGTCTGACTGAACAAGGTATCGACTTCTGGCACACAAAGGCTCTCCCCAAGCATGGAGTCCCCTCTCTCCGCTTTACAGATGGCCCCAACGGCGTAAGAGGGACCAAGTTCTTCAATGGCGTCCCTGCGGCCTGCTTCCCTTGCGGCACGTCGCTCGGTTCCACATTCAACCAAACTCTGCTCGAAGAGGCAGGTAAGATGATGGGCAAAGAGGCCATCGCTAAGAGTGCGCATGTGATCCTCGGCCCGACTATCAACATGCAACGCTCCCCTCTCGGTGGACGTGGCTTCGAGTCGATTGGTGAGGATCCGTTCCTGGCGGGCTTGGGAGCTGCGGCTCTCATCCGCGGCATTCAGAGCACTGGAGTGCAGGCTACGATCAAGCACTTTTTGTGCAATGATCAGGAGGACAGGCGCATGATGGTGCAGAGCATCGTCACGGAGCGGGCTCTCCGTGAAATCTACGCACTCCCGTTCCAGATTGCTGTGCGAGACTCCCAGCCGGGTGCGTTCATGACGGCGTACAATGGCATCAATGGCGTGTCGTGCAGCGAGAACCCTAAATATCTTGATGGGATGCTTCGAAAGGAATGGGGTTGGGATGGCCTAATCATGAGCGACTGGTACGGCACATACAGTACCACAGAAGCCGTTGTGGCAGGCCTCGACCTCGAGATGCCCGGACCTCCACGCTTCCGAGGAGAAACACTCAAGTTCAACGTCTCCAACGGAAAGCCCTTTATCCACGTCATTGACCAGAGGGCTAGGGAAGTTCTTCAGTTCGTCAAGAAGTGTGCTGCCTCCGGAGTGACGGAGAACGGCCCCGAGACGACTGTCAACAACACCCCCGAAACGGCAGCTCTCCTCCGGAAGGTTGGCAACGAGGGCATCGTGCTGCTGAAGAACGAGAACAACGTTCTGCCCTTGAGCAAGAAGAAGAAGACGCTGATTGTCGGCCCCAACGCCAAGCAGGCCACATACCACGGCGGAGGCTCTGCCGCACTCAGGGCCTACTACGCAGTCACTCCCTTTGACGGCCTCAGCAAGCAGCTCGAGACGCCGCCATCGTACACCGTCGGCGCCTACACCCACCGCTTCCTCCCCATTCTAGGCGAGCAGTGCCTCACGCCCGACGGCGCTCCGGGCATGCGCTGGAGGGTCTTCAACGAGCCCCCTGGTACCCCTAACCGCCAGCACATTGACGAGCTCTTCTTCACCAAGACGGACATGCACCTGGTGGACTACTACCACCCCAAGGCGGCAGACACGTGGTACGCCGACATGGAGGGCACGTACACCGCCGACGAGGACTGCACCTACGAGCTCGGCCTCGTCGTCTGCGGCACGGCAAAGGCGTACGTAGACGACCAGCTCGTCGTCGACAACGCCACCAAGCAGGTCCCCGGCGATGCCTTCTTCGGCTCCGCCACCCGCGAGGAGACGGGCCGCATCAATCTCGTCAAGGGCAACACGTACAAGTTCAAGATCGAGTTCGGCTCCGCACCCACCTACACCCTCAAGGGCGACACCATCGTCCCCGGCCACGGCTCCCTCCGCGTCGGCGGCTGCAAGGTCATTGACGACCAGGCCGAAATCGAAAAGTCCGTCGCCCTCGCCAAGGAGCACGACCAGGTCATCATCTGCGCGGGCCTTAACGCCGACTGGGAGACCGAGGGCGCCGACCGCGCGAGCATGAAGCTCCCCGGCGTGCTGGACCAGCTCATTGCCGACGTGGCCGCCGCGAACCCAAACACCGTCGTCGTCATGCAGACGGGCACCCCCGAGGAGATGCCCTGGCTCGACGCCACGCCCGCCGTCATCCAGGCCTGGTACGGCGGCAACGAGACGGGCAACTCCATTGCCGACGTCGTCTTTGGCGACTACAACCCCTCGGGCAAGCTGTCCCTCAGCTTCCCCAAGCGCCTGCAGGACAACCCCGCGTTTCTCAACTTCCGCACCGAGGCCGGGCGCACGCTGTACGGCGAGGACGTCTACGTCGGGTACAGGTACTACGAGTTTGCCGACAAGGACGTCAATTTCCCCTTTGGCCACGGCCTGTCCTACACCACTTTTGCCTTTTCCAATCTCTCCGTGTCTCACAAGGACGGCAAGCTGAGCGTGTCCCTCTCCGTGAAGAACACCGGCTCCGTGCCCGGCGCACAGGTGGCCCAGCTCTACGTCAAGCCCCTCCAAGCGGCCAAGATTAACCGCCCCGTCAAGGAGCTCAAGGGCTTCGCAAAGGTCGAACTGCAGCCCGGCGAGACGAAGGCGGTGACAATCGAGGAGCAGGAGAAGTACGTCGCTGCGTATTTTGATGAGGAGCGGGATCAGTGGTGTGTCGAAAAGGGTGACTATGAGGTTATCGTGAGCGACAGCAGCGCAGCGAAGGATGGGGTTGCGCTCAGGGGTAAGTTTACGGTGGGAGAGACGTATTGGTGGTCTGGCGTGTAAAGTCGTGCATCATCTTTGGCAGATTGAATCCAGTCACTTTGCATATAGCGCCGATGAAATGAGAACCAACGATCATTGTGAATCTCCTTTATTAACTTTGTATAATTAGGTTCAACTCGTAAAGGTAGTTCCTTTTGACGTCCATGACCGGAAATTTCGACCTAGAGCAGTACGGCCAGCCAGAGCTGGGGATAGCTACCTTCTTCCAGGTCCGGTTGGGTGTGATTCAAGGGAGTATTAATCGTGTAAGATTCATGTCTTCCGAGGCCAATTGCTCGTTGTGGCTTGTTCCTGCGAAGATGTCATATTGCATTAACATTGCAGGGTAGATTTCACCAAGTAACGAGCGAAATCGAACCAACTACCGAACAGCTAGCTGCCTTGACAGTCGAAATGACAAACCCACTCAATCATACCCTGGACCATAGACCGAGGAATTCCAAAGACAGCAGCAGCAACTATAAAACCCTTTGGATTCGCGAAATCTCCTTTCTGCCTTTGCTCCTCCGATAACCATGAGCTGCACTTCCCTCCACATACCGCATATGCAACAAACCTTGCCGAGGGATACCAAAACACCTCCTCATCATACCAAAAATCCAAGGGTAACAAAAGGAAGATAAAAAATCAACACAAAATCAACGCTTCCAACAGGACCAATTTGCCATATGAGCCAAAATGCCATGCCACCCTACAATCTCGTCCACCCTGCCAGCCGAGCCGTTCCGTCTCGTGCTGCACCATATCCCTTCCCCGTTCGAAAGACCCAACCTCTGCACAGAATGTGATTAAATAGGTCGATTGTTATATATTGCCGGACCTGGTAAATGCCACTCTGATCATGTTATGCCGAGTATCAGCTTGGGTATTTGTGTGGAAGCAGCCGCAAGCCAGAAATATCGGAGGGTCGCCTCAGTTCCTCTTCAAGTCTCCCGCCGCGTATGCCTGTCAGTATGCCACTCCTCTGGTTGAGGCACTTTCGGCACTTTTCGCCCTCCCTTTCTGAGTGCATCGCTCAGTCGTTGTATTATTATCGCGTCGTGACATTTCCAGATGTATCGAGTTCCCGAATTGACACAGCAAAACAAAATGCCGACTCAATCATTCAATCAGCTCGTGGTCGTCGTTGCACCGCACATTGGCAACAACCTCCGGGATACTCGCCTCTCGCAAGATGAACCCATGCTTCTCCACTACAACCTCTCCGCCGAGCGGCCCCTTGTCGTACATCATGCCGCCCTGCTGGTGATACCCGCCGCGGAGCCAGCGCTGCAGCCCCAGGGCTGCATTCGCCGCGTTGATGGCGACATGCCAGTTCTCAAGCCCTATGGTCATCCAGCCGACCACAGACAGGGTCTTGATGAAGCGTGCAGGGGGCGAGTTGTGACAGCTTGGCACGGCCGCGGCCATGACCCAAATGAAGACGCCAACTGCCGTCTTCCAAAATGGTACCGTCACCTCCCACACCAGCTCCCACAGCTTCAAGAAATCGGCCTCTGATAAAATCTCCGTGGTGGGCACTCGGGCCACAATGGCACGGTAGTAGACCGAAGCCGTCACGCGGATGCAGCGGTACATGGCGTCGTTCTTGGTCCTGGCCAGCCGGGCACTAGCGGTCTCGTCCACCAGGGCAGGTGGCGAACCGTTACTGGAAGACGCGGCATCGTGGCTCCTGGGCGAATCGTAGTCCGAGCTGCTTGCTGGGGAAGTCCCCGCCCCCTCGTATCCTGTCGTCTCCCACATGCAGTCATCACCTTCATCGGCTGGCCGGCTCGTTTCCTCATCCTCCTCATACAACGGGATGTTCTCCGGCATCCGATCCAGCCTGTTCAGCGCCCACAGAGCCGTTTCTGTGACATTTTGCAAGTCTTGCTCCGTTGGAGAGGGCGGCAGGGATTGTACCGTCTGTATCACAAGTCTTACATCATCCAGGATCTGGGCAGAGCTTCGGTGAAGCTTCAACGCTGATCCCGGGTCGACAAAGCGTGGCCACCCTGATAGGAAGGGGGAGTTGAAGGAGGTCTGATAGGGCACCATGAAGTCGTCACGAAAATCAAATTCCGGCTGTCCATAAATATCCGGCTCAATATCATGAGCGATAGCGATGGCAATGTCGTGACTGGGCGAGATTCGAATAGTTAGCACACTAAAACCAAAGAGGCGAGCTCGATGGCTGCGTAGCGATGGAACTGGAACAGCTGCCAAGGTAGTGACACTGCATGTTGGTTCATACACGCAGCAACACCAAGACAGGCTAACTGTTCCGGATCAAGGGGGTGGGAGATGGAGAACACGGCAAAAGGGTACTGATAACTACTGCAAGTAAAAGAATAGCAGGACACTTACATGAGCACCGTCTTGGCCAGGAAACCGCCCATCCCCAGGTCCTGGAGACCGCCCCTCATCCGGATCATGGTCTTGAGGCCCGCCATGTGGGCACGTAGCTCTTCGGTGGTGCCCCAGTACCACGAGTCCATGACCATCTGGGCAGCTCCCATGATGGCGGCATCTCCTGTCTGCGTTCTGGTAGAGCTAAGGTGCTCGTTGAGCATGCGGTGTACCACGCCCTTGTAGGCCCAGACGAGCATCTTGGGCACTCGGCCCGTCTCCTTGAGGAAACATACGGCCGTGTAGAGCACGATCTGTAGTAGTAGGGGATCCTTGATGGATAGCGGAACCCAGTGTTTCATGAACCGGCTCTCAGGATCGGGATTTCCGTCGATGGAGGCCTTGAATCGTGACAAGAGCTGCAGATCTAGAGAGGAAGCTTCAAATCAGTACCTGACACTAGTCATCACTTTGTTTCCCTCAGCTCCTGGTTCGACTCCAAGCCGGGCAATTCTCTCCATGCATCTTTGAAAATGCAGCATGTCTGGGGAGAGCACTAGCACTGATCCGAGTCCTTGCACCACTCGAATGGCGCATCGGAGGTGTTTGTCCGCCTACGTGGACACGTACATGTGCGCATAAGACTTACTGCAATAGGAAACAGACGAGGGGAGTAGGGGGAGGGAAGAGAGGGGGCAAGAGCTTGTCACATACGTATTCGGACCAGTTCAATGTTTAGCCTGGTCGGTTCCATGGGCAGGTTCCGCAGCTGATCGTCCAGTCCTCCTAACATGGCAGGCGGTTGAGCAGCCTGTTGCAAGGCGCGCATGAGTTGAGGGCCGTCAATGCTCCATTCGTCGTTGACGATGCGATTGGTGACCTTGAGGCGGGCCTGCAGGATTAGGCGCAGCATGGCGAAAACGGACTTGGGCTTGAGGGTGCCCGTTTCGTCGGTGACTACGACGCGAAAGGGCTCAGAAGAGCTGTGTGAAGAGGCATCCTGGTCATCTGGTTGGGCTAGGGAGATCATCTCGCCGTGAGCAACAACCGGTGTAGCCGAGGGCCGGTCCGCCATGCCGCTGGCAGCGACAACGCCCTCAACCTGGAGAATGGCATCCTGGATGTCGGATAGGTTGAGGTGGGCATATGCGCCCTCGAGCACGACCTTGACGTTCTTGGAGCTGCTGCCTGGGGATCCGGCAGTCGCGGGCCTGTGATGAGATGGCGATCATGTCAGCTTATAAGTGCAATCAATCGTGTGCGATAAAAGTGCGTGCGTCAGTGAGCTGTGAAAGAGCAGTTGGCAATAAGTATGAGCTGATGCTCTTTCTGCAGTCTCAGTAATAATTTCTTCTTTTTCTTTTGCCTCTCGGGTACCTCTCCTCCTTTCTTGTCTCTTTCTTGGGGGTCACTGTTGGAGTAGAGTATCATCTGATTGGAGGAGAGCACAGCATCTGCCGCGAAGCTGCAGACAGTTGACAAGGGGAGTGGGTTGGACGTCCGGCCTTGTGGGGGAGCTGAGGCCGTAGTCTGTCCACTCCCCACAAGCTTTCTCCGAAGTCCCTGTCCTGTCTGGCCCCCAAAAGAGACGACAGGTGGGCATGTGAGTGGGAAGGACGTGGGATGGTGCCAGTCAAGTTGAGGGTCTCCCTCTTTCGGCTCTCGTTTAGGGCTGCGATGCGGCGGGAAGTGATGGAACTAATACTGACCTCTTGGTGCTTCGCTTCGCGTTGTATTCGCACGTCGGCTGCGGGAATCGACGGACACAGTTGCTACACGGGCGGCCTTGGTCGCACTACAAGACAAGCTCGAGTCAGTCATCGCTGTCCCTAGAGTAATAGCGCTCTGCTTCGTCTTTCCGCCCATCCTTTTCGCCGTCATGTCCATCCAGTCGCCGGTTTCTCTGCGACTCGTATGCACGGGTCGATGACGAGATTCGGCGGCATCTGCTCGGAAGATAGCCGCCCCTGCCATCTCCAATCGCCAGGGGGTTCGGACAATGACATATATCTAGCTGCTGGCGCTCCTGGGACATGCGAAAAAGCAGCCCCTCAAAAAAGCAGTCTGGGGAGCCGTTGAAAGCAGCAGTTCGCCGTTTCTACTAACCCTTTGCTTGCGACGTCGACACTCGGTGCACGAATTGCCCCTGGCCTTGACGGTCATGTTTGCGCCTAACCGGCGATGATGGGGCATGTGCCCCTGCAGCTGCATCGTATCGGACATTAAACCTGAGCGCCGGCGCGGCGGAATTCTGTAGCGAGGCGGAAAAGAAGAGGGAAAAAAGGAAAAGCGAAAAAAAGGGAAAAAGTAAAGAAAATAAGGACCAAAAAGAGCGGAAGCGAAGCCGAGAGATGCGGTGAGGACTAGGGAGGGGAGATCGAGAAAGAAATAGAGCGACGACGGTTTTCTTTCTTAATCAAAAGCGTGCGCTCCCCCTACTCCCACACCAGACGGTCAGACGGAGCGAGATTTCTCTCGTTCGTATGTAGCCAGTGAGTGATGCAGCGATCCCGAAGAATGACGGTTCGACGGCTCGCGCCGCGTCGCTCAGCCGCAGATTCGTCGAGATTCGGCAGTCCGGCCCTATCGAGTCGGCAGACGGATGACGGGCGTGCGGATGGGCGTTTTGCACAGATTGGCAGAGTGAGGCTTGGGCTCCAGTAGCGTGCAGATTGCAGATTGCAGATTGCAGGTCGCAGGGCGCAGCTTGCGAGCTGCAGTGATCGATGTCGGACACGGACGGCGACAAGATGCGGGCTCTCGGCAAGCGAGGTGTCGTCAAGTGTCTTCTCCCCAGAGCAAAGGCGCAAGAGCGTCGAGGGTTGGCGATGTGCCGAGTCGGGCGTCGCAAAAACGCTGGATGCGCCGAGAGGGATGATGAACAAGGCGTGAGCCGGCTGTCGTCAGACAGCGAGGGGTGGAGCAACAAAAGAAGGGGAAAAGAGAGACAAGAGGTCACAGATGACGGTCACACAGAGACGACAGCGGCGACTGGGACAATGCAATGCGCCGTCTCGGAGCTGTGTCGCTCTCCCTTTCGCCACGCACAGACCAAAGAGGGACAGGCAAGAGTTGAGAGACGAGGCAGAGGTCGAAGGCCGAGATTCGCGAGGCCGGCCAGCTTGCGCTCCAGCAAATAGGCTCAGCGTCGAAGCAAGCGCTGATGGCTGGGGCAAAAGGGGCGGGATTTGAAGCCAGAAGATGATGACAGCGCTTTTTGTCGCCAAACCGCAGAAGATCGAATGGTTTTTGATTTGCGAATAGCTTCGTCTCTTTCCTCTCTCTCTCGTCCCGATATTCAGCTCTTGCTCCCGCTGCTTTTGGTTTCGGTTGTTCGATCAGGCTGTCCTTGACTCTTTTTTTCCAGCGTTCTCCAGACGACTAGAGACACGGGCGATTGCAGCGCAGCGACTCGGATGAGGGCAAAGGAAAGTCGGGTGTAACGCCAGTAGGGAGAGACCAGGATGGTTGAATCTCGATGCTTCGTGCCCAGGCCAGGTGCTTGCTTGACTGGGCAGCTCGTCGGCATTCCAGTGAGTGGAAGATGAGAAGCAGAGGTCCTCTCGACCTCGAATCTGTTATTTTCAGGGTCCCTTGGCCGCGGCGGCTTCGCTCGTTGCCTCCGGGATTGCGACAAGGACAAGACCCAAGACCAAGACCAAGACTGAGAACCAACGGAGAATTGTTCCGCCTTTCCCCTTGCTTCTTCACCCTCCACTTTCGGTCGTTCTTGCTTCTCTACCTACTAATATTCTCTGGCTTTTCGCCCCTCTTTTTGTGTTTCGTCTTGTCTCTCGTCTCTCTTCTATTTTTGTCTCTTGTCACGCCCTCGTTTTTGCCCTTTGGTAAGACGGATTTCGCTGCTTTGACGGAAGTCGAGAGTCCGGATCTCCCACCCGCAAGGCACAATGTATGCGATGTATCGTTTCCGAGTCAGTGACCTCGATCCGGCGAGCCACAATCCCACAATCCCACACAATCTGCCAAGCGGCACAGAAGCCGATCCAGGGCGGCGCGGCGACTAAGCGGGATGGTCTGATTTGGCCCGTGAGCCGGCTGCTGTGGCTGACGGGTCGCGGATCTTCTACATACTAGTAAGTACGATTGATCTGTTTTAGACCTTCAAAGTCCACCTCTTGTCGATGATGCAGTGTTTCTCGCCTATCTCTTGTTTGTCGCCTATATTCTGTAGCTTTGCTGAACGGATCTCTCCTTGTTCATTTCGCTGGCTTCCCTTCTCCTACCAGCTCACCGGATCAGATGCGTATCTACAGCACACCAAAAGAAAGTCGTTTCCCACACGCAGCGTTGCAGTGCATCGAGGTGCAGCTGCCGACAGCCCTTTCCCCCCCCCCCTCTCTCCCATCGAATCTTCCCCGTCCTTCTTCGCATCATCATAATGCATCATCTGAATCCTGCCAGGCCCTCGATGTGTCATCTACTGAGGGCCCTAAATCCTGCTGCTACTTCTGCTACCAATACTTATATAGTAACCCTCCACAATGATGGATGAATCATGGCGTTTTGCTCAAGTGCTGCCCGCGTGTGGGGGTTCCGACCTCGTGCCTTCTCCGTCCCCCGCATCTCGGCAAGCCTGTTAACGCCGAGCCTCATGTTCAACCACCGGCGCAGATCCGCTCGCTGCCAAGGCCGTGATGCGATTTCTTCTGCGATAAACGATGAATGCGACTTTCATTGGCGCTTATCATTGACTCACTTATATATTACCAATGCCTTCTCTGCACGGAGAATGGAACCAACAGCAGGCCGAGACCATGCGGCATTCGCCACCCAACAGCGCTTCGGCATTCTGGGCTCTCTTCAGTCCTCCGACCAACGACGAGAGGGGAACTTGTGGGAGGCAGTCTATGCCTTGGTGGCATAGAACTGTAAGACTTGCCTGTGACAACATTGAACGCACAGGGCAGCGGGCAGCGGGTGGATGGATACAGATGCTGCAGATTTAAACGTTTATTGCGTGTAATGGACAACCTACATACCCTGCACACATGTCCACTCCTCACCAACATCAAGAAATTGAAGACGTTTTCATGATTTCCAAGCTATATGCATCAAGCAAGCGGAGTCGATTCAGAAACTCAACATGCTGTATCACTGCCACAACGTATCCGATATGCTGACGCGCGGCGATACGCTTCACACACAGCGTTTGCATCAGAATGTCTTGCCTTCTCTCCCTGCACAACTCGCTACAAAGTACATTACGATGGTACCATTAGCACTAGGAAAGAGATAGAAGAGTCGAAGATATATTGCACCACCCAAGGTAGTTGCTCAATTCCTAGGCTATCCACCTTTTATATTCTTCCCCGATTCCCTTCCACACTCATCTCTCATTTCAAAATAGTAGCTCATTTTTTTGAAGCCGCCGTCATCCGTGGTATCGATCAAAGCATAACATCGTAAAACAAATATCCAGCCCAATCCCCCCTGCCTCCAGCACATTTAGAACAGAGAATATACACAATGAAGAGGAATGAAGTAAAAGAGAGAATAAGAAGAGGAAAACAGTCAAAGCCTCATCGTAACACAGGCGCGTTCCGAACCGCAGTATCCGCCTCCATCGGTTCTTATCACGACTAATACTGCAGGTAATCCGGCTTTCGTGCCATATTGACCGGAGGTGGGCCTTCATCGTCGTCAAGAGGGTAAGGCGGGATGGACGTCTCGGAGTCGCGAGGCCGATGGCCATAGTCAGGCAGGGGCGTCTTGGGAGGCAGAGGCGGCGGCTCCGGTCGGGTAGCTTGCCTGAGGGGCGGAGGCACTAGAGGCAGTTGATATCTTGGCTCCTCATCAGGGCTCGTGATGGCGATTGGGTCGTCGGAATAGGGTATCTTGTTGCTGTACTGGCTCGGAGACATCAAGTCGACCACAACCTCCTTCTCGGAGGCAGGGCTGATTCTTCCGAGCCGTGAATGGCCGGTTCCTGGCCGGATGTGGTCGTTGGAGGCTCGAGGCGAGGACAATGTGTTTGCCTGCAGGTGCAGAGTATCCGGCGCCGAGTCAAACGACGACCGACTGGCCGGGCTGTGCGGGCTGTGCGAGAGAGGCCCTATGGGAGAGTCACCGGGCAGCTCGACCGCAAAAGTATGCTCAAAGTTGCTCTCCGACGTCGACTGGACCAGCTCGGGCACGTTGGAAATCTTGCGTTCCCATCGCAGCTTTGCTCTGTGAATCTTGGCCAACCTGGTCGAGATGCCGTGGATCATCTTCTGCTCTTCCGCTCGCGACATGTATCGTCGAGTGCCGGTGCTGATGTCGCTGAGCCGATTCCATTCATTCATTCCAAACTCCCCGACTCCCACTTCGACGTTGAGGCGAAAGTAGTTTTCCACATTCACTCCACGCTTCGCCAGGTGCTCTCGGATCATGTACTCGTGAATCTTCTCGCAGCCTTCGATCTTGGCAATCATTTTTCTTCGCGCTTCCGCAAATTCGCCCAGGAAGCCCTCGTACCACACCTGCTGATTTGCGTCACTTCCCCTGGGCCGCTTGCCAGTCCCGACGCTGACAAACACTCCGACATCACGCCCCGGCCATTCGTTGAGGACGGCCTCGTCGAGAGCCTCTGGGGCGGGGTTGAAGGTGCCGGCACCGTCGTCGTGGAATAATGACTGGCCAATCTGGACGGGCTTGAAGGCGAGGCCGATGGAGCAAGTCGCCCGCCCGGCCTGCCAGATCTTGCAATCGAACTCCGGTGGCGGTTCCTTGCGTGAGTCGTAGGATCGTAGCAGCACGGGCGGAGTCCCTCGCGCGGAGCCCTTATACATTGCCGTAACGGCGCTGTGTGGTGTCTCTGGTCAGCTGTGTCATCACCTAGCAAAAGGCAGTTTGTCTCTTACGTTTTGCACCTATTTTCCCTTGCGTCATATAACCTTGCGTTCCCGTTGCCGTATCGTAGCGGGGTTGGCCGAGAAGACACTTGGCCGGACGGATGGCGCGCACTGAAGCTTATGGTGCTGGCGTTGCTGGAATGTCGCCTTGGAGAGCCCGAACCCGAGCGACGAGCGTTGAGCGGGTTCACAACTTCGGTGTCGCTGTCGTTGCCTTCCTTGTTGTTGACGGTATGCTCCCAGACTCCTTGCTTGATGGCCTCTTCCAGCTTGCTGGCCTTGAACAGCGTAGATCGATATGGAATGCCGGCGATCGTCTTGTCTGTCTCAAAGACCATCTTGGTCAAGCGAACGTACAGCTCCTTGCACGTCTCCAAGTCCAGGCGCAGCCGGCCGAGCATGATGGCGATCAGCCCGCCGGTGCCGGTGCCGACGATGAGGTCAAAGTGGTCGCATGGCTTCGGGATTTCGTGGCGGCGGGGGGCGCGGCCTTCGATCTCGACGAACGTGCGGTGCATGAGTTCCTGGATAATGATGAGCATGGAGTAGCCGCGAACGCCTCCTCCGTCTGTGCGAGCGCAGGTACCGATGGTCAGCAGCTGTGGCAAGAACTACAAGGAATCACGAGAGGAAACCTACCGAGTGAGAGGATGCGCAGAGGCGGCCCTTTGGTGGTGTCCGACCTCCGGACTCCGTACGAGTCCATCAAGTCGGGTCTGCGGTTCTTCTTCTTCGGTGCTTGAGGAGGTGCGAGGTCAAAGTTGTGGTCAGGCGTCGGCTCCTCGAGCGTCATAGTATTAGACCAAAGTAAGAATCAGCGCCAACCCCACAACCAGCTCGAGTTTGCTGCTCCTCGCGATCCGGATAAGCAACGCTGCCTGGGCAAAATTTTCGGGTCTGAGGCCTCTCAAAGTAAGTGAGAAATAATCAGAACCACGTTGTCTGGGATGCGACCAATCAATTTCCGGTACCGCCCAACTCTTTGGCGCTGCTGTGTCGCAATCGAGTGAGTCGCGGTCGCAAAGCGAATCACGGGATGTCGCCGAGTTTGCGACTTTGTAAGAAATCAAAAGTGGTCGCACAGTGATATCTCACGCATGAAGATGCGCAGTGAGCTATAAGCTGCCTTCTTCAGAGGGAGCAAAAAGAGAGGGAAAAAGAAAAGCGGAAAAATAAGTATCAAAAAGCAACAAGAGCAGAAGAAGCAGCCTAATAAGGCAGCGCTGCGACTGTCATGGTTGTTATGTATGTACTGATTCCCCGTCATCTGCTTTGTCCCGTCCTCAAGGCGCCGTGACGCAATCCACGGGTCCCCAGTACCTGCGCCTGGCAGCGGTAAGCTCGTACCTCAGCGAGGCGGAGGGGCAAGAGGCGCAGCCTTGGAGAACGAATTGGAACCGCCAGGCAACGTCACAGGGCCGCTGGTTCTTCGCCTGTGGGCCCCCGGCTGGTCACTGTCTCGCCGTGAGACGAACGCCTTTTGCTCGCTGGAGAGGGTGGGTGATCCGTCAGGAACGGGCTGTTCGGGAGTGTGGACGCTTGACCAGTACCGAAGATGCCGTCGATGAAAGATACCTCACAAGGCCGTGTTTAGACTCAGCTGTCATGCAAGCAAGAAGGCTCTATGCGATACCTTGAACTCCTTACGAAGACTAGAGAAGAGAAGCAACCAGAAGCCGGGAGAGACCAGAAAAGAGCAGAATGGGCGCAGGTAGGTACCCAGCCGTGAGAAGAGACGTGCTGGCGGGATGCCAAGTCTCACTTGCTGCCGTCACGAGGAGGCCGAGTGTGACGGCTAAACTGAAGGCTTGATAAGCTTCTCTCAGCTGTGTGGGAGCTTGTATGCACATAATACCTACATCTACTACCTGTAGGTATGAATGATTGACTCTGCATCCTTGACAACAGCTCGTCGACATACCTCCAAACCCAACCTTGCCCGTTACTGGTGGTTTGCAGAAAGATACCTACCTATACGATTACTAGTAGCTACATGTTGGAAGCTAGAGACCTTTGTGTCTGTTCGTTGGGAAAAGCTTTGAGAGCCATCTGAGGCTGTGCACACTGGCGCTCATCAGGGTATCGTGTACTTCAATGCTCGTACCTGGCGGGGCGGTCGATGATGGACTCGGAGTCAAGCGTCTCACCCAGGTGCAAGAGGTAGCATTCGGCCCACGTGACGGCTGCATATCGTGATTCATCAATCTCGATTCCTATCGAATACAGAAAGGACAAGAAGATCAAAATGAATCATTCTGGCTCCGATTCAAGGGATGCAGAGACAAGCCCTCAAGTCTGCCTTCATGCGCGATACCGACAACATATGGGTAAGCTGAATAATGCCCCATGTGGAACATGTGGAAGAGGATCAAAAGATTACACACACAAGTTAGACTGCGCCTCAAGTTCCGCAAGGATTCACAGCTACTGGTCCCTCGAGGCTCTGGAATCTCATCGCCGTGCGAGACGTGTCTCATAGCTTTCCATCTCAGCAAGCTGTTCCTTACATTCATTAGCCATTCTCTTCGCTCTGCATGGGCAAACCTTGGATAAGTGCGGAGAGCTCACAAAGGTAGCATTGCACCGTCGCCTGGCTTGGCATTTCTACGTCAGGATTTCGTACCAGAAGATGAAATTCATCGTCTAATTTTCGCCACGGTTTAGGTAGGTAAGCAGGTGCCAGGATGCCTCATCTTCTTAAGAAGTGTTGAATTGGGAAAAGCCAGCGCAATAGACAATGCACGCCAAGCAAGCCTGAATCATCATCACCTAGTACTCCCTAACTCGCCATTAGGCGGCTCAATGGGAGCCTTTCTCTGAAGCGACTCGACTCGACACTGGCTGCAGAACAATTTATCATCGTGAAGACGGGCAAAAACATAAACAAAAACAAAAATAGATTGTGGCTTCACCCCAAAAGCTGTGGCTGGAGATCGCCGTTGATTAGTACTTGTACCTTATGCGGTGGCCACAGAACTCTGTTTCTCGTACTCGTTTTCACGCTCTGCAGAAGCAGTGGCAAGTTGACAGCACAGATTAGTAGCATCCATCACAAAGTTGAAGCAGGCTGCCAAGTATGACCAATTCGTTGAGACTTCCCTAGAAAGAAGCCCCACGATGGCGATCCTCGAACCGTTTGAGTCTTTTGGGCAACGTCCTGCGGCTTCTGATTCGGCAGCACACCGTCCAAGTATCATCGCCACACGCCTCGTTTAGGAAGTCAAGGCCTCGTTTCCGCGGGGCTCAGCGTCCGTTGTGCAACTTTTAAGGGAGGTAGACGCTGCCGTGTGCTCCAATAGAGGATCTAGAACGTCTTCTTCCTGCAAGAGAAGAGGGACCGGCGAATGGCGAGCTGCAATTGACCACTCTGAAGAAAAGATTTGCACTCTTCTTGTTTCGGCTGCCTCTTTGAAGCGGATGATACAATATCAATACATACATGTACATACATACATCAACTGTAAAGATGTCATCGAAGTTATGACGCCGGCAGAAGATCTCAGCGTCTTGTCTCGGCGGGGCTACATAACCAGCAACGTCCACAAGATTTTTACAATATGCATTGAATGCCAGCAGATCAACTATCTGTGCAAAAACGGCTCACTCCTGCACACAGTGTCTTGCTGTAGATGCGTGAGGTGCACCTAGCCATGGTATAAATGGTGATAATCCCGTGCAGCGACTTGAAGAAGGTTCATGGAGCAACAAGGCTGTCTTGATTGTGGCATGTCCTGCCACCCACCGTTCTTTATAAAGGGACGGTTACCCTCCTCCGCCACTCCGTGATACATGGGCACGGCTGAGACATGAGATCCCAGATACTACTACTAGCGTCCATGCCCAGCTGCGACAGAAACAGCCTCCCAAGGATATCTTACAAGTCCAAGTCTATCAGCCTTTCGGCTGAGGCGCAACCCGGGGTCGTGGCGCTTTTGAGCGGATCACTCAAACAGAAGCTGAGCCGCGTCACTACCTACTGTAGGTAGTTCTTAATTGTCAATATTGCGTTCAGCACAGGGGATGTGCCGCCTCCTTGCGCATCTAGGCCGTCGCGACGGCAAACATTCTAATCCTCATCAGCTCGGTTAGTTCCATCCTGAACCTGATTGCGGGAGTTTGTCTTCTCTTTCATTGCTGCGAAACAAGCCCGGCACATTAGCCGCTAGCCTTCGTGGATACACAGCGAATGAGAGGCAATAGTCTGGTGTCAGTGATAGCCGTGTGTAGACTCAATGTGTGTGTGTTTTCAGGCGGCATGGCAAACTTTCCATTTGCCAACGACGGTCCAATGATGCTGGAGAATACCTATGTACATGTACCCAGAAATCCGTGCAGTAACGGTATCTGGGTAAATCTCACCTACATTTGAGCCTGCAGCACTGGCGTGCCTGTACACGTAGGTGCCCGTACTTTGTCATGTCGTCTGCAATCGTGCCATCGTCGCAAATAGCACTCTCGCTTGTATGTAGGTAGTACTCCGACTCCGGACGGACGGACAGTAGGCAGGTATATGTAGCCAAGGCGTTAAGCGATGCCACCCACAGCCGCGGGCTGGGAAACCTGGTAAGATACCAAGAGGTCATGGCCAGCGATGAGCTTCGGAGCTCTGACCATAGCGTACCTCGAACCAATTGCTCCCCTGAGCCAATGAGCAGGCGTACTGCTATTGATTTTGCGAATTGCTTCAGGTACCGGCACGAGAAGATATTTCGATAGCACCGCCATGCCACTCTCGAGGGAGACGACTCAGGCGACCGGGGCTGAGACTCCTGCGAATTGATGTCTATATCACGGTGAGCCTCGCAGCCCAGCCCAGCCCCGGTTCTAGACCCATGGCCTCCCGAGACACCCTGATGCCGCCACATCGCGAACCCGTACATTGAAGCTATACCCGGCTCAGCCTAGGAGGGGGACGCGACATCGGGACAGCAAGTTGGCAGTCTGGCACCTTACCCACTTGACGAACAACTACCAGAGAAACTGCCGATCAGGGACGTCGCCAAAGGTCTGCAATAGTATCATGTATCCATCTGTTAGCGGTGGACGTTCGATTCGCGCTCCTCTCTGTCCCGGTTGGAGACAAACACTTGACAACATGTATCTAGGAAGTTGCTCGTCGTCGTAACATCTGTACTTCTAGGGCGAGGCTGCGAGATGGAACGCCTGGCTGCACTGTGGAGGCTAGATGCAAGATGGCTCGGGCTATGGTTGCGAATCAGCAGCGGCTGCAGAACTGGATGCAACGCGTCAGCCCACACGTAGGTAGCTAGCCACAGGGCACGGAGACAGTCTGTCTGAGACTAGGTGGTACTCCTCAGGTATGTAAGGGCCAGTCGTATACATTTGCCAGGAATTGGTATCTATACATGTACCTCAGCTGGCACCGGGACTATCGACTCGGGAGTTCCACGCTGTCCCAAGGGTTTGCAGCCATTGGCAGCCGTATGCGTGTCCGGGGCTGCAGTCCTGCGGTAAGACTGCTTTCTGTTGAAGATTCTCGGGCGAAGCAGTGGACGTTGAATTGTGCAAAGGCCGTGCTTTCTGGAGCAGCGGAACTGTCAAGGGTGCCGGCACTTCAAGGTCAAGGTAGGTGTGTATGTATTGTCAGGCAATATCGACTCGATTTCGGCATCTTCCAGCGCCTGGGCCACGGGCCAAACGAGATTAAAATTGGCAAAGCAGCATGAAGTACGCGGGAGCAAACTATCGTATGACAATTATTGAAGTGTTCATCACGTTTTTGAATATGCAGGGAGAACCTTCAAGAGATTGGTGTGCCCGTCGCTTCGGTGTGTGGATGCCAAGCTGCGGATTGTCGTGCCAGCATTTCTAGATACATGTACATGCATCCTTCAGTTGGGCAGGAATATCGCAGATTCACCGTCCTCTGCCATTGTCAAGGAGTCAGTACCTGGTATCTTGCCCTTCAACACTGTCGACGTAACAGTGTTAGCGAATGCTACATGTAAGGTACTCAGCATCACGAGTGCCTGCTTTAGCAGATTGACTAATGCCCATGTTGCAACTTGAGCACCCAGACGGGACAAGGATCAATCGTCAATGCCAGTGAGGTGAGAGATCAATCATAGTCGACATGCTCAGGAGAAAGCCACCTGACTATGGTGAGGAGCGATCGGTGGTTTGCCGTCAATCACCGGCGATGACCGCATCGATTGTATCATTGCCAGGCTTGTTAGTGACTGATGTCCTTTAGGAAACGTGAACAACGAAGACCGACTGCCGCTTCAAGTCGATACAGATCCATGATAGCACGAGCTTTGCACAACATTGGAGCGCCTTGTACTCGTACCTTCCATACATGCATGTATACATATGTTCGCCGTGCTAAGGTACTCGTACGTGTGCCGCAGACACAGACACCAGCCAGCAGGTACATGTACTTGGTACAGGGCACGTCCAAAGCCACTTCGAGCAGCACCCTGGACAGATTTAGAACGAAATGTCACAGCTCCCGAGCCTCTGCAGCACCCTTGTCGTTTCATCCAAATAAACGCCCCGGTCCGCTGTCGTGGGATGAATGAATGACGCCCCCCCTGGAGTCTTGTTGAAGACTCCATGTCCAGCCTGCAGGACGGCTGGCGGAAGTATTGTAGTAGTACTGGTGCCGGTACATGCATATGCGCCGCCACGCCTAGCCAGTTACAAGTACCGCCCCTCGGTCGTGAACATGCGTCACTCCATCTGCCCGCTGCATACCTGGGTACCTATGTAGTATTGAGCTTGGCCTGGAAGAAGAGATGGAAGCTGGAAAGGATGGTCCAGCAGAAGCATCAGCACCTCGAATAGGCTTAGGTACAGGTACATTCCTGCCAAGTTGCCGTGTGCGTCGTGTCATGTCATTTGATGTCGGGTGGGATGTCATTTGATGCTAGGCACACGTATCAGACCTGAAGCCGCCACTGGCGATGCGCGCACCTCGTGCCGATGCTGGGGCAGGTAAGTAGGTACCGGTACCTGCGGTGCTGCTCACGGGCTCGACGGGTTGCCCTCGCCCGTCCTCGCACAAGCCAATTGCCGCCACAGCTGGTCCCCCAGCAATTGGGATCTGATCCAGACATTGATCAATAGCAGAAGAGCTGCTGCAGCCCCGAGAGGCTCGCTGGTCGACCAGGCTTGGCCAAGGCCCCGTCCAACCTCGGCTACCGGCCAATGGCAGCGCCGCCCCAAGGCCTGCACAGCCAGGCGGCCCGCCAGCTAAAATTATAGCGGCTCGCCCTTCCCTCAGCGGCCCCTCCAGTGGCCTCTGCAGCGCCTACGAAGCACTGGGCCGGCACCGCAGCGCCGGGCTGGAGAGCGCTGGTGGCTCCCGCTTGGGATTGGAAGTACCGGTACCTGTGGCCACTGAGCAGGCCCGCCTGGCAGAATTACAGCCTCGCCGCCAGAGCCTTGAAGCACTCGCTCAACAGCCCCCCTCCCCCCCAGCCTTACTTCCTGCTCTCTCGCCCTGTTGCTGTCTCACCTCATTCTCTGCCTTGTCCCAAGCCGGCCGTCGTTTTGTCTTGTCCCCCTCCTCTTCTCGAGCCTTCTGCCGAGCCTCGAACCCCCCCAATTGCCGCGTGTTCGACCTCGCTGCTCACTCGCCGCCAGTCGTCGATTTCCATCCAGAAGCTCGGCAATTCGAAGCTGTCCTGCCGACTGCTCCGCCTTGGCCTTGACCCAGCCTTGGGGTCTCTCGCCGACTGCAGACCTGCCACAGCTCTCGTCTTCCTGTCACTTCGTCGCCTCCTCTCCGCGCACCTTCTCGACCTTCGCTGTCCTCCTTGCCGAGCCTGTCCATGGAACCGTCCAGTAAAAAGCGGAAGCTGGCTCCCAAAGTGACCACTTCTGTCGCTACCAACCCTCAGCCTGCTGCGCAGTATTCTCACGAAACGGTTAGCCTTGCGTCTCCCCGAGCCGTTCCAACGCCTTCGCTATCAGAGCCCTGTTCCTAGTCCATTGGCCATGCTTGCCATTGCCCGCTTGGCTGCTCGCATCGTTGCCAACGCTTGTTTGCTGACCTTCTGTTCACCTGCAGCCGCCACAGCAACAGTCATACCCCGTACACGATGCTGCCCTTGCCGAACGACAGGACTTCGAGGCCTTTGCGCGTCATCTGCAGGATGCCGCCATGCTGATACAGCGCCAGACGGAGCGTCCGCCTCATAGCGACGTCTCCGTCTTGCTATTAAGCTGGGAAGAGGACCACACGGTGGACGAGGATGTGGCCGCGGTCGAGCAGGTCATGCAGAAGCAGTACGGCTTCACCACTCAGCGCTGGCAGATCCCCACCGTACCAAACCCCAGCATCAAGCTCGGCGTTCAGATGGCTTCCTTTCTCGAGAATGCGAGGCCCAACCACCTCCTCATTATATACTACGCTGGTCACGGATATGCCGGTCCCGATGGCCAGCTATATTGGGCCTGGTGAGTTACCATTCCGAGAGGCGGTCGCCGTACCGCGAAACCAATAGCCTTTCTTTTTCTCTCTAGAGATTTTCTATCTCTACATCGCGCACGCCGTTGTCATCACCGTCATTTCTAATCATTTCACCATATAGCAATGCGCGCGAAGACGCTGCCAAGCTCAAATGGGATGGCGTGCGGTGCCTGTTCGAAGACGCCCAGTCCGACATTCTCCTGCTCCTGGACACATGCGCCGATCCCGAGCCCGCAGCTGCGGGTAGCCACGGTGTCAAGCAAGCCATCGCTGCATGCTCTCCAGAGCACAAGTCTCGACACGAACCCGGTCAACGATCTTTCACATCCTTCCTAGTGGAGGCACTTCACAGGCTAAGTGGCGGACAGCAACCCTTCAGCGTTCAGAGATTATACGAGGAAACCCGTAGCATAAAGCAGCAGCAGCGCGCGAGAAGCCCACCTCTGGCGAATGGCGCGACGACTTCTGCTTCGCCAACCATGCCCATATTCTTCACTCTGACCCCTGGCAAGGGGCAGAACCTGATGCTGGCGTCCATGGTCGGCAGGCCGCCTGCGGCTTCGACGAATGGCGATGCGTCGGATGGGCAGAGCAGCCGCTCTCGCGAAGATCAAATCATCGACCCGGAGTCTGTAGCTGACATTAGGTTTGAAGAGCCGCGGATACTGGTCTGCACAACATTCGTGGGAGACGCGAGTCCAGACATGTCCTACTTTCACCAGTGGCTGCAGAACAAGCCAACTCTTGGCGCTTCCATTGCTGTCGAGGGCATGTTTCTGGGGCCCCCCACGATGCTGCTCATCTCCATGCCTCACTCCATCTGGAATGTGGTTCAGCATGACAAGGTCTGCTGCTTCTTGGGCTACATTAGTTCGCACAACATGATCCATTTGTATGAGAAGCTGGTTGGGCCCGCCGGCATCCGTCCATCTGCGAAGGAGGTGGAGGACGGCCGGATTCTGCTGGAGGCCAGGGAGCTGGCGGCGGGAACACCTTCGCGAGCGCGACGCGAACCCGACCAGTACCTTCACGCTGCGGCTCGCGATGGCCTCGAATACAGGTCGCAAAGCAGCCCGTCTGGGGCGGCAAGCTATACCCCGGCCGCTCCTCGAAGCATCGCGCCAATCAAGCCCAAGGACGAGGTCGAGGACTCCGCAGAGATGCAAGAAGCCGCAGAACAGCTCAAGGCGCTGAGCCACGTCCGACCTAGAAGTGACGACGGCCCTCCGCCGCCTGTCGCAGCTCAGCCCCCTGCGCCTCCTGTGGTCCGGCATCGCACAACGCTTCCCGACGGCGTTCCGGAAAGGCATATCGAGCCAAACATACCCCGGGACGCCCTTGAACCAGGCGCCGATGCCATGGCTGTGGATGCAGCCCCCAACTCGCGCATCAAGGCGCCTAGACGGTCTCTCCCCAAGCAGGAAACTCGCTGTGACCACTGTACTCATGCGCCGTTCAAGGACTCTTCGTCGCTCCGGAAGCACATTGCCGCAGCCCACACGCGCCCCTTCCCCTGTGCCTTTTCCTTTGCCGGCTGCGCAAGCACCTTTGGGTCCAAGAATGAGTGGAAACGGCACATTGCTTCACAGCACCTCTGCCTAACGTACTACTGCTGCTCTGCATGTCCGCAGAGCTCGGCCGAAGGCAAGGGCAACGAGTTCAACCGCAAGGATCTCTTCACCCAGCATCTCCGCCGGATGCATGCGCCGTTCCAGATCAAGAGGACCATCGCCAAGGGCGACAGCAAGCTGCAGGCCGAGTGGGATGCTCATGTCAAGGAGATGCAGCAGTCATGCCTGGTGACGAGGCGACATCCTCCCCAAAAGTCGGCCTGCCCCAGGAAAGAATGCAATGCCCTTTTCGAGGGCCCGACGTCCTGGGACGAGTGGACGGAGCATGTCGGGCGGCACATGGAGAAGGGCGAGGGCCAGCGGCTGGGCGTCGACAAGCTGCTAGCGGATTGGGCCCTTGACGAAGGCATCATCGAGCTGAAGAGCGACGGCGAGTACCGATTGTGCGCCACCAACGGCGCCCTGGCTGGCGGCAGCAACGGCAGCGTGAATAACGGCGCTGGTACTTCTTCTCAGCCACCCATGGAGCACAAGGAGTCGACTGCTTCGCTACCGGAAAATGCGTCTTCGGCGGATGAAGCCCAGGTCATGGAGGTGAAGTCGGGTGATGACATGGAAATGGCCGAAGCATGACCCGTTGCCATCTGTTCGAACATTCTCGTCTCATTTACCACAGAAATACCCGACACGTTCTACCTGGCGTCTCTTCCCTTTGTTTCCTCCCCTGTGCATGTATACCTACCACCAGAGTCTTTGTTGCGTTTGTTGCGTCTGTTGCGTGTGCGAATCTGAGAATGACTCACGAAAGCTAACGATACGGAAGCCTGCCTGTTGTGTGCATATCTATCATATGGTCATTGTTTTGCATCTGTGTCTTGTCTTGTTCAACCCCAACCTCGTCAGTCATTTCGTCGTTTTATCGCTGTTCTATTGTACCCTAAATGTTTCTCAAGGCTTGCTATACCTGGTGATTTACCACCTTTCATTTTACTTACTTTCTCTGTCATTACTCATCATCATTCCCGTTTTCATGGAAGGCGTTGGCACGGTTTGACATTTGCAAGGCAATGCATCCAAAAGGTGAATAAATCGGAATCTGTCTTTTTTTTCTTCTCACTCATTTTCTTTCTTTTCTTTTCCAATGCTATGGATTTCTGCTTTGCCAGAAAGGGCAGTGTTACATGTAGGTGAGCGCTAGTTTGAGACTGACTGATGTATGTACGTCGCAAAGGGTTAGGAGCATGCATCGTGAAGAAAGGGGGAATGGGGAAGAAGGCTGTCTGCCTGACCTATGTGAGTTAGTTAGATGGTAACTAGGCACTTATCTAGGTATGTAGAATAAGAGTGAGCTAATCAGTTATATGTCATTGGCGTGTCTCTTCTTCTGTGTCACTCGTTGCTACCTGGTAGGTTGTCTTCTCTCTCTTCGATGGTAGAAGCTTCGTACACTAAATGGAATCAAGAGACCTCTAGGGTCCATCAATACTCTTATTCAAAGCTACTACTTCACAGCGCGCTACTGAGTATCTCAACAGAATAGGTGACATAAAGGGGGGTATACACATAAAGCCCAACAAAGCGTAGGAGAAGTGGCCACTGTGTGCCCAGAACCCCCCGAAATACAATACCACCTATGCAGTCTACCTACCTAAAGAAACAAAGCTACAATATGCGTCTATGGCTAACCGATCCTCACAGACGCCGGACCAGTAAACGGCAAGTGAACGTCAAACGACTCGCTGTTGCTGCCTCCGGCGCTGCTCGACTTGGCAGCGGCAGAGGGCCTGCCGCCCAGGATAGTCACCTTGGAAATGAGGAATGGCACTCTCAGGCTGAAAGACCCGCCGAGGATAAAGATGCCCTTCTTGTACGTGAAGGTGACGTGGGTCGTGGCGCGCTGGTGGATGGACACGCCATCGTCGAGGTACAGCTCGCCCGAGGCAGAGCCCGAGGCGTCGAGCGCAATGAGGAGCTCAAAGTTCTGCTTGCGCAGCTCGGTGGTGGTGTTGGCGGACTTGACGCGGAGGGGCAGGATGGCGCCGCCGCGGATGAAGAGCGGGATGGAGGTGATGTCGACGCCGGTGATGGCGTGGTTGGTCGCGCCGCCGTCGATGCGGGCGTGCGTGTACCAGTCGTAGAAGACGCCGCTGGGCAGGTAGACGTTGACGCTGGTGGACCCCTGCTGCGTGACGGGGGCGACGACGAGGCCCGGCCCGAAGAAGAACTGCAGCTCGAGGCCCCAGGTAGCCGGGTCCTCGGGGTACTGGAAGAACATGGGGCTGACGGCGGGCGTGCCGTCGGTGGACTGGCGCCACAGCGCCGTGTAGATGTAGTCGAGCAGGCGGTAGCGGATGTCAATGGCCTTCTTGGCGGCGCTGGCGACGGACGGCCAGCGGTAAAACTCCTGACCAATGTTGCCATAGTCGTTGTGGTTGCGGTAGAAGGTGTTGAAGGCGCCCAGCGACGCCCAGCGCGCGCACAGCTCCTCGTTGGTGTTGCCGCCGAAGCCGCACACGTCGGAGCCCACGAAGCCAAACTGGAAGAGGGACGTGAACGCCAGCATCGTCCGGATGGACACGGTGTAGTAGCTCCACTGCGACATGTTGTCGCCCAGCCAGTGGCCGACCTTGGAGCCCGCGCCCGCGAAAGTGCTGCGCGTGATGACCAGGGGGCGGAGGCCGGGGCGGCGAGCCTCCATGGCGTCGCGGGAGGCCGACGACATCATGGTGCCGTAGAGGTTGTGCGTGTCGTACATGGCAAGACCGTTCTGGTGGATCAGATCCGTGTTGACCGTGTGGTTGGAGATGCCGCCCTTGTCGGCGTTCCACGAGTCCTGGTAGGCGGCTTTGTTGTGGATGGCGTACTTGGGATACAGCAAGTCGCGGCCGGGAAGCCCTTTTTGGTCCCCCCTGCCACTGCTGGGCTTGTTGTTGGGGACGATGTTGCGGATGCTCATGGGCTGGCTATCAATGCCTGAGATGGCGTGCAGAGGCTCGGGCTGGGCCTCGCGTTTGCCAGGGCAGCCGCCGGGCTGGAAGTCGCACGGCCAGCCGGGCAGCGGACGAGGCGGGGCACGGACCGGCGGCGGGGCCGGAGGATAGCCGATGGCGGCCTTGTAGGGATCGTCACAGGGGAAGTTGCACGGAAAGTTGCTGGGCTCATTCATGTCGATCCACAGGGCGTCAATGTCCAGGCCCGTGTCGGCGTCGAAGAAGGTCTGGAACTGGCCGTTCCAGTACCGCGTGATGTTGGCCGAGAACCAGTCGGGAAAGACGGTGACGCCGGGCCACACCACGCCGATCCACACGGAGCCGTTAGACCGCAGCATGAATACGTTGTCCTCGAGGCCCTGGTTGGCAGGCGGGTAGTTCTGATAGGCAACGGCCGGATCAACCATGACGACGTAGTGCTGGTCGTGCGCGTGCAGGTGGTCGACAAGCTCTCGCATCTTGGACAGGGGGAAGCGGTCCGGGTCGAGGGTGAAGACGCGGCGGCGGTCCATGTAATCAATATCCGTCCACATGGTCTCCAGGGGAATGCCGGCCAAGCTGTAGTTTTGGACAACTTCGGCGACATCAAAGGCGTCCCGGTATCCGTATCTGTGACAAGACGTGTCAGCTTCTTCTCTTGATCTCACGTGCTGATACATGTCCGTGTTCATCCTACCTGCACTGGTGGAAGCCTAGGCCCCAGTATGGCTGCATGGTTGGGAAGCCCGCAAACTCGCCATATTGCTGCACAGCCGCGACGGGCGTAGGGCCGGCGACAAAGTAAAAGTCAAAAACGCCGCCAATGGTGTTGTACTCGAGATACTGGTTGCCGGAGGCGTCCTTGTTGATGATGATGTCCATGCCGTTGGAGTTGAGAAAGAAGACACCGTGAGCACCAGTGGCTCGCTGCTCCAGGTAGAACGGGTGAGTTCCGTAGAGGTTGGCGTGGCTGGGAATGCCATAGCTGTCCTGGTTCCACATCGTGCGGATGTAGTTGGTCGTCTCCAGGCGCAGAGAATCAGAATGTTCTCCCAGGCCATACAGGTTGGGATTTGCAGGCAGGCTGGTCCGGAGGCGGAGGTACTGAGACTCGAAGACGAGAGACGCCGCCGAGGTGTCGAAGATGACCTCGCCAGTCTTGGCGCGGGTGATCTTGAAGGAGAAGGGATTCGCCGTGTAGCTGAACTTGAGCTTGCTCGTCTGGGACCAGACTGAGCCTCCCGGGCGGGGGAAGACGGACTCGGGGACCTGGTAGACCTGGTTGCCCTGGTCCTGAATGAGAACATGGATGCGGTCCTCTGATGATGGAACAGATTAGCATGAAGCCCATTGATCACGCGTTTGCTGTTAATATCAAATAATCAAGGCAGGCGCCCGAAGCATCTGTTCAAGTGGTGCTCTGTGGTGTTAACGGATGTTTGGCTTACCAGTCTGGTAGGTGACCTGCAGAGTGAGGTGCGGAAGGTCTGTTCCATAGACATTGCAGGCAGCGCCGGCCAGCGTCAGGTCGGCCGTCACACCAGTCGCCGTGACGCGAACATTGGACGCTTTGTAGCCCGGGCATTGGTCCAGGCCGGCGGCCGTGGCATTATCTTTCTTGAACAGGGCCGCGGCAGACGCGAGCCCCGCGTACAAGAGAGCCTTCCAGTAGACCATCGTCGCGGCAATGGCGATGACGACGGCGAGGAGGATGGCGGGACGGGGCAGAGAGGATGAGGATCGTGAAGAGCCGACCATGGCAGCTGCCCTTCGGGGGCTGGAGCCCCTTGTATATGTAGACATTCTTGCGACGGAGCAGGGAGTGCAGCCAAGACACGCTCAATGCCCAGTGCCGGAGCCTGCAGAGAAGCAATCTCAATCTCCTGCCCTCACACGCCTAGCTCGTCAGCAAGGGCCCTCGTCACATTGCACAGCAGAGCAGGGGAGAGGGCGAGCGTAGAGCAGATCCAGAGTGCCAAATCGAGGCAACGGGAGCCTGCAGTGGGACGGAGGAAGAGGGGAGAGAGATGAGGAGGGCGTGGGGCACGCGTCCAACGATGCGGGATGGGATGCCTCCAAGACACGGGACCCCGGGAAACGGACCCGACCTGGGCATTGTGATCGTTCACGCGGCGGTGATGCTGGAATTACCTCTGGAAGATGTGTGGTGGCCTGCACTCTTGGTCGCTTGGCAGTTTGCAGGCTCTCTATGGATAGGTACCTAGGCAGGCAGACAGAGTGTTCCTAGATCCAATGTTTCCTGGTGGTGGTGCGGTGGCACAGCAGGTCGGGCTCGAAGATTCTCGGGCGCTTTCGATTGGTCATTGTCCGATCAACGTGACGGCGGAAACGGAGCTTATTTCGGCGGGAGGACAATCTGTGGGTGTGACGGGCGAGTTTTGGGGAGGCTTCGGAGAAAGGCGAAGACGCCACCCAGGAGAGACTGAGACGGGCATTTTCGATGGGACATGGGGTGTCCATGCTCAAGGGAGCGAGCTCGATTGTCTCTCGATCGGAATTCGATGAATCGCCGCCGCATCGCGTCTGCCAGAGAGACAGAGAGAGTCAGTCGAGAGCAGCTTGTCGCCTGTAGAATCTGCTAGAGTAGCATCGCAATCTGATCCCATGTCCAGTGCAATTTGATGCAATGCAACATGAACCTTGTCGGGTGAGAGTGAGGTCACCAGCTCCAGGTCAGGCTGCAACTTGGATGGAACTCAATTGTCGAGGTTCGGAGCTCTTGACCGCAAGTGGGGTCGCGTTACCTGTAGGCGCGAGCTCCAAAGAGTTTCCAGGGCGGCTCTCAGTGGTTGCGCGGTGCCTGTACCTGCGCCCCCAGGGCACATCCCCCAAGCTTCCCCGCACCAAACTCGCCGGAAAGCACAGGCGCCAGCAGGGGTCACAGCACTGGCCATCCCTGAAGCCGCCGCCCGCGTGCTTTTTGCCGGCCGGCGAAATAAACCCGCGGGGGGGACACTAGACGCGTTCTGGGACTAGCGGGCAGCTAGCTTTCGCCCTCGGGTCGGCAACTCAAAGAGCCTCCAGCTGGCTTCAACATTGTCTGCTAACAACCTAGGCAATCAAATTCCCTTTATGTAGGGATGAGCATCCTGCGTCACCGACCAGTGATGGGGACTCGACTTTGCATCGTTCGATTCAATGCAGGGGACTGGACGACTTGGCACGCCTCGGTAGGATGAAAAGGGCATATGCGCCGCTTCTTGGGGCATCCGCACCCAACGGGCCGACTCAGAGGGCAGCTGTAGGAAAGTGATGGACTCGTCTGGACGGATCAATCAGCTGAAAGCCTGTGACGCTATTCAGTTGTTGCTGCTGAAAGGCTAAGAGAACACAATCTACGACAAAACTCACGCATCCTCGAGTGGTTGGCAAGGTGTAGGTGTTGAAAGATCCGGCTCTGCAATACAACAGATGCATACCTATACAAGCGTATTCTGTGTGAGACACCAACAGACACCTTGTATATCTCGTCTCTTCCATGCCTCTACTACTACTACTCCTAATTCTTTCATGATACCCCAAATGATCAACAGGCGCAGCGTTGCAGCACTACAGTCGATCTAGAGCCATGCAAGTCCCTTGCCTTCAGCTCCGGCACCAGAGCCGAGGCCAAAGGGTAGCATTGGGGATCAGAATCGGAGCTTGAGCTTCGGTTGATGTTGAGTGTAGTAGTCGGAAACACGAGCAGAACCCGAACATGCTTGCAGAAGATAATGCCCCTTTCAATAGATCTATTAGTAGTATTCTACACTTTTCCCTCATTGACTTTCTGAGTGATTTATCCCTCTTTCTAGGAGCATCAACAAATACGCCAACATCAAAACCAACTACACGTACCCCGCGGCTCGGTTCATCGCGATGTTCCAGATGCTCCCGCACAAACAGGGTCTGGTGATGTCTCTTACCAAGCAGCGAGCTCTGTCAGTGTCGCATTTCCCCACTCCAGATAATCTAGTTTGAGAGCTCGTGATATACCAAGGGTGTCCAGTCAAGATATCCATCGTCTCTGTGCACAACGTCGTTTCTTATATTTTGCCAAGATTAACCGGCCATCACAAACTGAGTTATGCGATCATTCGACCAAGGAACTATTGAATAGCAACCATCTTCCTTCAATATATGAGTGCTTGTTGGCTGCATCTCGACAGGCCACGTGAACCATACACACACGTCTCTCCCTCGCAATACTTCTGCCGTTTAACCTCAACACAGGTGCATGCGGCGGCCTCACCTTCTAGTATAGGTCAAGGCCATAAGAAAAGCATCTGCAATCTTCAATTTCTTTCGGCTCTGTCTCGGTGACTTTACTTTTCTATCCTCATCTATGATGTAACGCTGCAGCCTCCAACATGCAGTAGGATTATGTCCCCCATGCCTCACTTATTAGTCTATCATGTGGGGATGGGATCAAGGTGATGGGGTAATCTCTCGCTCGGGTCAAATGGGAAAGTCTGCTGGTATTGACAAACAAGCGACCTACAAAAGTTATCAGGTTTCAGTCAAGCTTTGATGGACATACCTCACTCCGATGAGTGGACAACGCCGTGATTCCCAAGTCGGCCGTGCAGACATCGCGAAACACCTAACCTGGAATAACTATGACACCCAGTCTTTATGACTTGATTATGACTTGCAGTGACAAAGCACGAGATTCTCGTCGTCCTGAGGCCGAATTGAGAAATTATCTACCTTAACAGTTACTGTCAAAGGTCAAAGACACTTGCGGCAACTGAGAGGCGCAGCCATGATTCGGTTGAGAATCAACCTTAATTGCGAGTTTATTCAATCGAGATGGTCGTAGAAAGTGGCTGGTTCACAAAAGCCTGGGTGCTGTTTAGCCACCTTTGAGCTGTGTTGTGAATCATAACTCAATTGCCTTGACATAAGAAAGCAAGTGAACAGGAAGCAGAAGAAAGGAGAACATCAGTATATGGGTACCTTATTCAGAAAGTGTCTCCGGTAGAACAGCAGATCATCGCCAACCAAAAGTTTCATCATCCAGGAGAGTCAGATCCAAGCCACACGTGACCTCTACTTCCAGTGTCTTTCAGTAATGGCCTCGCATCAAGAGAGCAAACAAAGAACAGAATCCGTAGCGTTTGAGGCACCTGATGCAGAAATCAATATAAAGGAGATTTATGCACAATTTGAATGAATGTCGAATTGATACGCTGCGAGGTGACAACGAGTCGCAATCAGCATGGAACCAATAAGGTAGAAAGCATCCCCGCCATTGTACTGTAGTCAGGAAGTACAAGCAGTCCGCTCAGAGGAGACGCTGAAACGGTCGTACTCTGCAGGTACCTCGCCAAACAGGTCTCCAAAAGTCGGCAGCCAGCTGGCAGAGGAAAACCCCCCCCTTGCGTCTGCGTTTTTCGCACTGCTCTGCTCTGCAACTCTGGCAGACGAATTGGGAGTCGGGCAAGAAGGGGAAAAAAAAAGAGCAAAAGGTGCGAAAGCCAAATTGCAGTCTGCACGTCTCGGCATCATCGACAAGAGACTCGGAGCGAATCAATTCCAGTTGACCTGCCGCAGATGGTCAAAGGGTTCAATTTACAGCATAGCAGCGCCCGCCAGAAGACGCCGTCCCGGTACTTGCGAATCCAGGCGAAGCCCGAAGAGAAACCAGGCCAGCCGCAGGAATGGCAGCCGAAGCGCCAGAGCACATCTTGACTAACCTGCACCAAGAACAAGCCACGCGCGACATGCCTTTTGCCAGCCTGGACCCCCAACAGCAGCAGCAGCAGCAGCAGCAACAGCAGCAACAACAACAACAACAACATCAAATTCAATTCCAGGCCCAGCTCCAAGCTCAGGCGCAAGCACAGGCTCAAGCACAGGCACAAGCACAAGCACAGGCTCAGGCTCAGGCTCAGGCGCGACAGCAGCAGCAGACGCTCCACCAGCAACAGCTTCAGCAGCACTATCTCCAGCAACACTACCTCCAACAACAACATCACCAGCAGCAGCAGCAGCTCCAGCAACAGGCCCTCTACCATCAACAACAGCAGCAGCAGCAGCACTACCAGATGAACGGCATGAACGGCGCAACCATGGGCGGCGCCGTCATGCCCGCGCCAACCCCTGCCGGCCACCAGGCCGAGCTCAACTACATCTACGGCATGGTCGAGGAGTTGAGCAGGCAGCTGGCCGACAACAGGCGCGTCACCGAGGAGATTGTCAACGGGCTGGGCAGGATACGCAACAAGGCCAAGGCCCAGGGGCTGAGCAACGGCGACCTGATTTCGTCTGCGGCGGACGACATCAATGGTGAGGACCACCCTACCGATGACTCTTTTTATTTCCCCCACGATCCATCTCTCTTTGCTAACGACTGTTGTAATCCCTCACCAGCCCAGGAAACAAACCTCGACAGCCTCATCTCCGAGCTCTCCGAGTCCTTCGACCGCGCCAAGCACAGCCGCGACGCCAACGCCGCCCTCCTCACCCAGTACGCAAACGCCCTTTCCCTCATGCTCAAGCAGTTCCACGAGTACAAGGCCAAGCACGTCGCCGACGTGGCCGCCTGGCACCGCTCCTACCGCGCCCAGCTCGACGAGGCCCGTCGCGAGAACAGCCGGCTTCGCGAGCAGATCTGGGAGATGCAGACGCACGCCGGGCGCGCCAACGAGGCGCTGCGCACGTTCCGGCGGCGCTACGACGAGGACGAGGAGCGGTTCAAGAGGCGCGTGGACGACACTGCGCTGCGGCAGGAGCTGCGCTTCTGGAAGAGGATGGCGATGCCGGAGCTCGAGGACGATGATCCGTACTGGAGCGCGGACGACGATATCATTGACGAGGCGGAGAAGGAGAGGTTGAGGGAGCTGGAGCTGCGGGCGGCGCAGGAGCAGCACATGGTGGATAGCCAGGGCGAGGACAGCGATGAGCAGCAGCAGCATCACTTGTCGTCCATGGGCATCATGGGTGGTGTGGCCATGCAGAGGGAGGAGTCGCTGCCTATACCGCCTCCTCGGCCGCTGAGTGCGGCGTCCAGTACGGGGTCTACGGGTAGATGAGAGGCGATGGAAAGGGTGTAAGATCGGAGGGTTCACGTCAGTGCAGTGGCACGAACGACTTGAGCAAGTCAAGTCTGGAGAGATGTGAGGCGGAGTTTGAGATATCCGCATCGTCACGATGCTGCTTTACAAAGTGTAGATACATGTAATGAATGGCAAAGAGCAAGTCACAGCATGTTTAGTCTGTATACCAAATGAATCCAGAAGCCAACATGGCAAGATATGAAAGTACAATATGTAGGGCAAACTTGAGCCGTCATCTCATAGGTATCTATGAAAATTGCCTTCACGTGCTTTCCCGGCATCCCGCTTTCCGAGCCCCTTTGCAAATCCCAACAGTACCTATCAATACATGTTCATCAAGAAAAAAAAAAGTTGACAATATCATAATGGGGAATTGGAACCCCGGTTATGACGACCAAGCAGGAGAACGGACACAACTGCACCGTTCAATATCCGCTCTGCTCGCGTCTCCCACCACCCCCACCACCCCCATCGTCCCCATTCTCCTTGGACGACGCGGCAGCCTCGCCCGCCTCCTTGATCCCCTGCTCGTCACCCCGCAGCTTTGCGAAATATGCCTTGATGTCCTCCGCCCCGACGGCCTTGCCGCTCTCCGCAAACTGCTTGAAGAACGGCTTGAGCTGCTCCTTGAGGTGGTTGTACGCCATGACGCCCTCAATCGCCTTGACGCGGTCCATGTTGCGCAGGGCGCTCTCGCCCCGGTCGAGCAGGCTGCCGCTTCCGTGCGTTGAGCCTCCGTGCTGCGAAGCGCCGTCGTCGGACAGAGGGGGTTCGTAGACTTCCTCCTCCTCCAGAAGCTGGGGGTGGGCGTTGAGGTGGCGGAAGCAGTCTGAGCAGCGGCAGAACTTCTCGCGGAAGTCCTCTTTGAAGAAGAGGGAGAAGCGACCTTTGGGTGCGGCAGGGAGGTTGGGCAATTTGCACGAGGTCGGGCCGTCCTCCCTGGCATTCTGAGCGTCGGTAGGTTTGACGTCGAGGCTATCCTTGGCGGATTGAGCTGCAGCGTCAGTTGCGGTGGTAGATGCAGACTCATCTTCGCTCTTAACGCGCTTAGCATCTGCACGGTTTTCGTCACCATCTTCAGCCTTGCGCTTCTTGGACGCAACGGTGGTCGTGCTATCCGGTGGAGAGGGCGCAGACGCTGCGGGCTGCTCTAGGAAGATGGCTGGTAGGAAGCCCGAGGTTCCTGCATATTGCTTGATCCACGGGTTCGCATCAACGCACTTGTAACACAGGAACCCTTCAAAGTCGTCTTCGCCTGGGAACCCGGGAGGCATGGGCGGCTCGTCATCCTCGTCCTCAACAGCCACATCACCGGCTTCCGCCGTGCCGTTGATCGGCTGTGCCTCATCACTCTCGGCGATGGTTGCCAGGCCATTGGTTTGGCCCTCCGTCTCCTTTGGTGCTGACTTTGGCTTCTTGCTGTCCATCTTCTCATACCACTTGGGGCCCATGCCGACCAAGCAGCCAGGATGATACCAGTCCTCTCCGCAGCCTCCGGTCTCTTCCGTTCCCAAGCCAAGGCATTGGAACATGGTTCCTTTCTGTTCAAACGGGTCGTAGTCGCACTCGCAGCAGCAGAAGCGGTTCTTGAAGTTGTGGTTGTACTTGTTGTTCGCATCCGGCTCTTCGGAGTGGACATTGCCTTTGGTATTTGTCTCGCTATTGATGCGCAGCGTGCAGGGGCTGGTCGACGGCATGCGCGTTGTTCCGCAGTCGCAGGTAAAGTTCCTTTTCTGGAAGATCTCGACTAGAGTGTGTTCGCCGTGGCAGGAGACGGAGCAGGCGTAGCACATGCCCGCGGGATTCCAGGCGTCTCCATCCTTTGCCGGCGCAGGGTTGCAGGTCAGGCAGGCGAAGACGTTTTGTCGCAGCGGTCCGAGGATCTTGGTGCACGTTTCGATGCTCTAGAGGTGGGATATTCAATCAGCTATGGAGAAGAAGAAGAGTAAGAAGATGACGAAGATGAAGATGATGATGGTGCTGCTTGTGTCTTAAGGTAGGTCAGGGTGTCGAACATACATAAGGTAGGGCTTCGCGCGCATCGGCCTCGAGCATCTCCTGGTCTCGAAGGAAACTAGACCGCGTATTAGCTCGTAGTTCGTGACATCTTTGTTCTCCCATTGCGACTTACTCGGCGGCAGTTTGAGAGTCGTCAGAGGCCCGCGACTGTTGGGAGAAGCTGTTGCTGCGGCCGGAGACACGCTCCGTCTTGGCCTGTTCGATGGACAGCGAGTCGATCGGGGGCGGGGCGGACTCGCTAGACATGATGGGCGATGCGCGAGTCCAAGGCGATGGAGAGGATGATGAAGATAAGGTAAAGGAAGAAGAAGGATCAGATGCTGCGAAGCCTGGCTGTGGAGGAAGACGGCTCTGCGTATGACGAGGCAGCCTCAGCGACGGTTCGGTTCGGCTGACAGATTAATCTAGACGCGAACAAGTGTAGCTGCCTGCGGGACATGCTCATATTCTTTTGTCAGCACGAGCGAAGAGCCGGCAAAACCACTTTACGCGTCGACGCCAATCGGGCCTAGCGCCCAGCAATTAACGCGTCTTCAGCGCGTCGAGCACCTGAGCTCCAGCCAATTGCTCCCTAATTCTCGCTGTTGTCGCGCCCCCACAGCCAAACCTAGAGCTGCATCGCCAGATTTCCGTCCCTTCATCCGCCCAATTTTTCGTCTTTACACATCGAGCTGCAACTCCCACCCGCAGCCACTCCCACAGCTGCCATCATGAGGTCCGTCTCCATTTCTGCATCTTCTTCCACTTCCTGCTAACAAGGCGCAACAGCTCCCCCCTTCGTGACCATCCCGCCTCCGCCAATCGAGGCTCCGCCCCGCGGTCAGGCCGCAAGCGCTCGCGCCCTGATGGCGACGATGTGTCCACGCCCGGCATGAGCTCAAGCCCGCTGCCATCGTCTCCGCCTGGGCCCTTGATGGCTCATGGTATGGACGATGACGACGAGGTCGAGGAGGAGGCTGAGATCCAGGACGATATCGACGACATTGACGAGATGGCCGACGACGACGTCGACCTGTTCCGCGAGGGCTTCGAAGCAGACTACAGAGAACGAGAGGACGATGCGTACGAGGGTGCAGGCCTTGATGACGAAGGCGACTACGATTCCATGGACCTGGGCGACAGGCGGCGACTCGAGGCTCAGCTCAACCGACGAGACAGAGAAGTGGCCCGCAGACAGAGGATTCCGGCCGCGTACCTCCCCGGCGATGACGAAGACGGAGACATTGACCTCACGGCGCAGCCTCGTCGGCGAAGGCACCACTACGACGAAGACCCGGATGATGCCATGGATGACATTATGGACGAGGAGCTCTCCCTCGAGGCTCTGGGCGACGTCAAGGCCTCCAACCTGACCGAGTGGGTATCGCAGCCCCCGGTTCAGCGCACCATCAAGCGAGAGTTCAAAGCCTTCTTGACGTCCTATACAGATGCCTCTGGCTCATCAGTCTATGGCAGCCGTATTCGGACGCTTGGTGAGATCAACGCAGAGTCGCTGGAGGTCTCGTACGAGCACCTGGCCGAGAGCAAGGCCATCCTCGCCTACTTCTTGGCCAACGCCCCTGCGGAGATGCTCAAGCTGTTTGACCAAGTCGCCATGGATGTTGTCCTGCTGCACTACCCTGACTACGAGCGTATCCACTCCGAAATCCACGTCCGCATCTTTGACCTGCCTGTTCACTACACACTTCGACAATTGCGCCAGTCGCACCTCAACTGCCTTGTGCGCGTCAGCGGAGTAGTCACACGTCGAAGTGGCGTCTTTCCTCAGCTGAAATATGTCAAATTCGACTGTGGCAAGTGCGGTGAGACTCTCGGTCCTTTCCAGCAAGAGTCTCACGTCGAGGTCAAGGTCACGTTCTGCCAGAGCTGTCAGTCTCGCGGGCCCTTCACCTTGAACTCTGAGAAGACCGTCTACCGCAACTACCAGAGGCTCACCCTTCAGGAGTCGCCCGGCACTGTTCCTGCCGGTCGTCTTCCCCGTCACCGAGAGGTCATCCTGCTGTGGGATTTGATTGACAAGGCCAAGCCAGGTGAAGAGATCGAGGTCACTGGTATTTACCGGAACAACTACGATGCGCAGTTGAACAACCGCAATGGTTTCCCTGTGTTTGCCACCATCCTCGAGGCCAACAACGTTGTCAAATCCCACGACCAGCTTGCTGGATTCCGCTTGACCGAACAAGACGAGCAGGAGATTCGCAAACTAGCTCGCGATCCCAATATTGTGGACCGGATTGTCAACTCCATCGCCCCAAGTATCTACGGACACACGGATATCAAGACGGCAGTTGCCCTGTCCCTATTTGGTGGCGTAGCCAAGACCGGCCGAGGAGCCCATCACGTTCGTGGAGACATCAACGTTCTCCTTCTTGGTGATCCCGGAACGGCCAAATCACAGGTTCTCAAATACGTCGAGAAAACAGCACACAGGGCCGTCTTTGCCACCGGCCAAGGTGCCAGTGCTGTCGGTCTGACGGCTAGCGTCCGCCGAGACCCCTTGACGAGCGAATGGACTCTCGAAGGCGGTGCTCTTGTTTTGGCTGATAGAGGCACTTGCCTTATTGACGAGTTCGACAAGATGAACGACCAGGATCGAACTTCGATCCACGAAGCCATGGAACAGCAGACCATTTCCATCTCCAAGGCGGGTATTGTGACAACTCTTCAAGCTCGCTGTGGCATCATTGCCGCCGCCAACCCGATCGGTGGTCGTTACAACTCCATGATTCCCTTCTCGGCCAACGTGGAGTTGACGGAGCCCATTCTGTCGCGTTTCGACATTCTGTGCGTGGTGCGAGACTTGGTAGAGCCCTCCGAGGACGAGCGGTTGGCAAGGTTCATTGTTGGCTCTCACGGCCGAAGCCATCCCGTGTCACAGGCGCGTCCAGGCACAGCTACCCAAGGCAGCGCAATGGACACACAGCAGACGGCTGCTTCCAGGGATCAGCGAGATGTCAAGGAAATCCCCCAGGAGTTGCTGCGCAAGTACATTCTGTATGCCCGGGAGCGCTGCAGTCCCAAACTCTATCACATGGACGAGGATAAGGTGGCCAGGCTGTTTGCGGATATGAGAAGAGAGTCCCTCGCGACAGGCGCCTACCCCATCACTGTGAGTTTGAACATGTGTGTTCTGATACATACTATGGTGCTAACATTTTGTCCCAGGTCCGTCATCTTGAGGCTATCATCAGAATCAGCGAAGCCTTCTGCAGGATGCGCCTTTCCGAATACTGCTCAGCACAAGACATTGACCGGGCCATTGCGGTGACGGTAGAGAGTTTTGTAGGAAGCCAAAAGGTCAGCTGCAAGAAGGCTCTGGCGCGTGCCTTTGCCAAGTACACGTTGGCTCGACCTGGTGCAAAGAAGGGGCCGGGTAATGCTTCGCAGAGGAGACCGGAAGCCGTGATGGCTTAATGTTGCGACGGTTTGTGGGGGTCCACGGGTGGGAAAATTTGTTGACATTGGCGAGGAATATGGATACGAATTATCTTGATATTAAAGACTAGGATGCTGGCTAGACAGTTGACGGCGTTTGGAATTGAATCAAACATTTTGTCATTTACCGGCTTGTCATTGTCAACTTAACGCGTTCATTTCCAAACATCATCTGCATTAGGAGGTTGCATCATGTCGAACGTGGTGGTAGCCATGCATGTGTGAAGTTGTCTTGTATTCGCAATTGTTCCTGTATTTAAGCGAGCTCTAATCATGACGTCTAGATGTCTTGAAATCTAATTATCATCTTCATCCTCGTCTACACCTTTGTCGTCAAATTTGATCCAGCCTTGGCCATCCTCGCAGCCAAAGCCATCATCGCGCCCAGAAGAATGCTCACAGCAGCAAACATCTGCGCCCCCAAGTACTCTCCATCCTGCCTCTGGATAATGGCACCACAGATGGCTGGACCCGTGAGCGTCGAGAAACTGACAAACCCAAGAATCATCCCCACACGTGTCCCGGTTCTACTCGGATGAGGAGTCATGGTTGTGGCGACGGCTGGGAACAGGGCTTGCAGTGCTGCTGCTACCAGGCCGTAGATGACGGCAAAGGCATACAAACCGGCTGTTGATGATACTGCTGTCCAGCAAAAGACGAGCAAGCTCGCGGCAAAGCTCATGGGAATGAGCATGTTGAGCATGCCGACCCATTTGTCGGCGGCTATTGTAGGCAAAATACGTCCAATAATGCCCACGCCGTTGAGAACGATGAGCAAGTTGATCGGTTCTTTGGTTCCCACCTTTTCGCGAGCAAACGTTCCCAAGTAGAAAAAGGCAAAGTAAAGGCCCCAGAAGTTGAGAAACATGCTCAGCGCGAAGAAGAGGAATGGCACGTCTCGGAAAGCAGATGTATCAGTCCACGCGCCCGTCTTGTGCGGTGGCAAACGGGGCTTGAACCAAATGAGACAGGGGATGTAAGTGGCCAGCATGATGAAGCCCATGATGCGTAGAGTCCAAGGGAAACCGAAGTTGTCATGGAAGATGAGTCGGTTTATCAACACCGGGTAGACAAGTCCACCTACAGCAGCCCCGGCAGCAGAAAGACCAACCGCAAAAGCCCGATATCTCTTGAAGTACTGCGAGAGAACAGCCAGAGCAGGACAGAATGTAAGCCCATTGCCTATGCCTAGACACACTGCCTGCGCGAGAAAGATCTGCCAATACTCTGTGCAAAGAGAAGTCATGAATATGCCCAACAGCTGCAGCGCCACGCCGCAGGCAAACGTGACCCGAAAGTGTCCCGCGTCGGTGAGACGCCCGGCGACGGCGCCGATGGAGAAGAGGAAGAAGACTTGGGCGCTGCCAATCCAGGATATGGACGACTGGGACTGGTGGAGGGTCTGGGTGTAGTAGTCCTGGAAGACGCCGTAGCCGTTGGCGACGCCCCAGGTGTTGAAGAAGATGATGTGCATGAGGAGGACGTGTGTCCATGCTGCGAAGCCGCCGTCGGGAGGATCATTGGAGGCGTCTTGGTGTTGGTGAGGGCCGTTTAGAGGTGGTGGCTGGTCTGAGTCGCATGTTGTGTTTCCGTCTTGTTCTGCTGAACACTTTTCCACCTCCATTTTTTCTCTGTTGGCAAGCTGAGGCCTGGTGTCTTGTGCTCAAGTGTGCCTCAGTGTAAAAGCTCAGCGTTGCGTTCACCAGAATTACTTGTATGGGTGAAATGGTGTAGGGTTGGGTAGAGAGTTGATTTTGTCTATGAAACAGAGTCAGTCTTGACTTTTTGCGACTCTGTTATATCTGTAGTAATGACAAACAGGCCCTTGTTGTCGTTGACATGCCTCTTCCCGCTTTATGCGTGATACCCGTTATTCCCGCCAACGATGGCGGACTGCCCAATCCCCCATATTAGCCTATTTCAAACTTGGCATTTGCTCGGGATCCGTTCACTTGAACATCACATTGCCTCGATATCCGATTTCCTGACCATAGGACCAGTCTTGAAGAAGGTTCTGACCAGAAAACGAAGTCGAATACCCCCCTCTTACAAGTACATCATAACCCTAGCGCGATGACTCGGGACGAGGGGCGCAAACGTTCCAAAATCGCATGCCAGACGTGTCGCGACCTCAAAAGGCGATGCGACGGCGCTCAACCATGCGGCACGTGCGTGCGCTTCGAATACCACTGCATCTATCAGACGTCCAAATCGCGGCGAAGAAGAGAGTCCAAGCCGGACCCGGAGCGGATCCCGGGTCTTTCCGGAGACGCCGTATCGGCTCCGGCTCTGGTTCCGGCCCCGGCGTTTTCAGAGACGAAGCTCGCCCGCGATGAAGCTCAGTCGGCTGCGGCGAGTAAAGTTGTTCAGGCGCGTTCCGTGGAGGCGAATTCCTGCCCGGCATTTGTGAGGACGTTGGCCTTGAGGCTGGATCCGAAGAGAAACCCCAGGATGCACAGCTTTGCCTGGAATGCCTTTCTCGGGTCACGATCACTACAGGCTGTGCAATTGCATGCTCCGCCCGCCCAGTCTATCACGGACATTATTTCACAGAAGCGACTGCAGGAGCTGGCAGCTGTGTACTTTCAGAAGCTCGATCCGATCTATGGCTTTGTTGATCGTACTCAAATTTGTCGTCGGATACAACAGAGATGGGCAGTGCCAAGCGTAACGCCAGAGCAAGAAGCCGTGCTCTGCGGCATTGCTGCACTCGGCTGCCTGTTCTCGCAAGTTCAATCTGACACTGCCGAAGTCGCGCTGGTTGAGCTATCCCGGGCCTTGCTTGAAAGGACCCTGTACAGCACTCCTTCTGCTGACAGCATCACGGCGTGGCTGCTTCGTGTGATCTATCTGAGGATTGCCGAGACGCATCATGTCGCTTGGATGGCGAGCTGCACGGTAATGCACATGATTGACGCCGCTGGCTTCACCGTCGACGCACCTCAAGAGGCAATCCTGTCCTCTCCCCACAATGAAGTCAGTCTGGACACAAAGAAGAGGATTGTGACCATTGCTCAGCATCTCAACATTTGGATGTCGTTCGACATGGGCCTCACCCGGGTCTCCTTGTTCAATCCTACTACGGCAATGCCTTCAAAGAGAAAAGGAGACTTTACCCGCGAGCTGATGGAACTGCTTCCGTTGTCAATGGAGCTTGATCCGCAGCGGAAGCCCACAGCTCTTGAGCTGGAAGACGCGCTTCAGGTCGTTCTCAACCGCGTGCACTCGGCTCCGCCGTCTATTCTCGCCCAGTGTAACCTCGCACTCTGCCTCTGTCGGCGATTGCGCTCCATGGACGTTGCCCTGTCAGACTCCGTTCTCCAACAAGTCCTCATACTCACGTCAAACGGAATCCAGGCTGCGCAGGCTGTCCTTGCTGCGCGTACCCCTTGGCATCAGATGACCTATGTGCCGTTCCAGATTGTCTGTGTGCTGCTTGCCATAGACACGGTTTCATCCATCTCGCAGCTACGAGACGCGATGCAGTGCCTGCGAGACGTGTCTGCCGTGTACAAGACCGAGGCAACGCGTGAGGCTCTGAGGACGGCTCGTTCGCTCGTCTTGTTGCATCAAAGGGGTAAAGAGATGTTTGCTTCTGCGTTGAGTGAAATACTAAAGAGTCGTCCGATGAGCCCTGTTGAGGACGTTGAGGATGTCCTGGATACCTCGCCGATGCTGTCGGAGGATATGCTTGGTATGGATAGCTTTACGGATCAGTTTTTCGGGCTGCAGTATAGTGATATTGATCAGTTGCTCAACCCTGACTTCTTTTGGAACATCAACAGCAATAGGTTTGGGTAGAATATGTGTTACATCAAGGGGGGAAGGCGCTCTTGATGCTTGCCGACATAGTCTTCCTGTCTAATCAAATGGTCCCTTGTGATGCGCATTCTGTTCCATGTCCATAACTAGATACTCCTTGTACTGTAGAGACTCGTGAGTCCCCATCCCAATCGTACTATTCTCCACGACAACAAACGTTGCCATAGACCATCCGCGAGTTAACCTGGAGAGTGGACTTACCCCCTTTTAACCTTATTACCAGACGAGATGCATGCAGAAGCCCCAGAGAGTTGAATTTTGCATAGAAAAGGAAAGAAAAAGAAATCTAGCAAAGCTAGAACTTTGAAGTCATTGGTCTGTACTCTCATCATTCAACCAGTCTTCTGGCGGGACACAAGAGCCTCCTTCATGTGATCAGCTTCACAGCACGGGAAACTAAACAGACTCGTCAACATGATCGTACGGCTACAGACTGCACCGAGACACGGCCATCCTGCCTGTGTTTGACCTCTCCAAAGGGTGAGCGCATAAGTATAGAGAACCTCCCGCGCCATATTAATGGACGCGCGCGCTTACGGACATGTAGCCACCCGTTGGTATAGGAATGGCTAGGAAATAGTATGGATGGTTGGGGTATTTCCGTGGCCGCACGGTGCCTATCCGTTCCGCAGCGGAGACGGGCTCAATCACTGGCTGAGCAACGACGTACCTATTACTTCGACGTTATCCGTTAAACATATGATGCCGGCCCAAGGATTCGACCCCAGCAGGGGTGGACGTCTGCCTGCCCTTGGCACTGTTGCAGCTTGCGCTGACAGGGCTGCGCCTCATCCTTCTGCGGTGTGTTCCCGAGGGTGTGGCCCAGGAGCCTCATCAGCTCTCCGGGTCCCAATTGTGTTTGGCACCGCCAGGCCAATCCCTCGGAAAGTGGACGCTTCAGGGTATACACGCCCGAGGCCTGATGCTGGGGGTGACAGAATGGAGCAATAGAGGTACAGGGTAGGTGATCAAGACCCTGTCTATGCCTCTATCCCCCCGCGCGTTCGCGGCTGCATACTCCTTGTTTGACTTGTTGCTTGACGGATCGGACTGTTTTGCTCTGTCTTCTCACCTACATCAACCCACACAATGTTCTGTAAGGTCGATTTGGTCGTCCCTTACCGACAGCCACAACCAGTCTCAAAGTAAGACAACGTATAGGCACTGAAGTTCTGCGAGTTTCTCGCCGCGGTGCTGTGCGTGCCGCCTACCTGGAAATGGCATCCCGTGATGACTACCTGGTCGGATGGGTTTGCGCACTGCCGGTAGAGGTCGCGGCAGCCAAAGCGACGCTTGATCGCATCCATGATGCCCTACCTCCGGATTCAACCTTGGACGACAGCAACAACTACATTCTAGGGAGCCTTCAAGGCCACAATGTTGTGCTCGCATATCCACATTCTGGCGTGTATGGCGAAACCTCGGTGGCGAGCGTGGCCGCGCAGCTCCACGCGAGCTTCAAGTCTGTACGATGCACTCTGTTGGTTGGCATTGGGGGAGGAGTTCCAGGTACGAATGAGGATATACGCCTTGGCGATGTCGTCGTCAGCAAGTCGACAGGTGGCCGGCCGGGTGTCACCCAATACGAAGCAAACGAAGAGCGAGCAGGAGATCAACATCAGTCGATCCGTGGCAGAGCGCCAGAGCAGCCAACGCCATTACTTCTCACAGCTATGGGAAAGGCCGAGACAGCCGCCATCTTTGATGAAAGCCAGATGTCCCGGCACTTATCTGAGATCGTGCAGAAAGACCCCGTCATCTTTGCCCATCCCGGCCCAGAGCAAGACGTCCTCTTCGAGCCCGATTACCAGCACGCAACCGCCGAATTTGCAGAAGACGGATGCATACATTGCAACCCAGATATGATTCGGCCCCGGCAGCCACGAGAGACACAGAACCCTAGAGTTCATTATGGTCCGATTGTCTCTAGCCATCGCCCTATACGCCATGGGGCGACTCGAGACATGCTGGCACATAAGCTAGGCGCTCTCTGTTTGGAAACAGAGGCGAGTGGCCTGAAAGATGCCGCCAAATACTTGATCATTCGAGGGATTTGCGACTATGCAGATTCTCACAGTTCCAGCTCCAAGCTCTGGCAGGCATATGCGGCGGCAGCTGCAGCTGCATATGCAAAAGAGGTCCTTTCGTTCATACCTACGGCGCCCAAGACGGCACCTCTGGCAACAAACACATATGCCGAGGCTGCGCCGGTCCTCGACGCTTTGCTCTTAACCAGACCCGAGGTCGATCGAAAAGCTCTTATTACTCTGAAAGGGCGTAGAGTTGATGGCACCTGCGAGTGGCTTATACGGCACCCCAGCTATCAAGGGTGGCTGGCAGATGCCCATCGACCACTCCTCTGGATCTCGGGCGGCCCCGGGAAGGGGAAGACTATGCTGGCGATTTATATCACCGAGATTCTCCAGCCAGCAATCGATGCCGAGGGCGACGTTCTCCTTTACTACTTTTGCAGCAACCGAGATAAAAACCGGAACACGGCACTGACCATCATGAGAGGCATCATTCATCAATGGATCGACCGCCAGCCACACCTGGCGCAATACGTCAAGAGCTCCTTCGAGGGGACTGAAACAACCAAATATACCGTTTCCAGCTTCATCTCCTTGTGGAGGGTGTTTCTAACCCTGCTTCAGCAGAGTTCATCTTCCCAGGTGGTCTGCGTGCTGGACGGTCTGGATGAATGCGAAAAGGATTCGCTTGGGCAGCTTCTCGATGCCGTTGGAAACTGCCTGTCAACCGATCAGGAAAAGGCAAGGCCACGACTAAAGCTCATTTGTCTCTCCCGCCCCCAGCCGGCTGTTCTGGAGAGAACGCTCGGCAAATACGAGTATATCAAGCTGGACGCCTCCGGTACAGAGGTTTCACGCGACATTGAGAGGTATATCTTGGCAAAAGTTGCCGAACTGGCATCCGAACAAAACCTCTCCGAAGAAAAGGTGGCCCAAGTTCGACAAGCTTTGTCGGCTGGTGCTGATGGCACCTTTCTGTGGGTTGGATTCGTTGCCAACGAGCTTCAGGGCAGGAGTTGGAGCAAAATCACCGAGATCCTTCATCGTGTCCCCAAAGGCCTTGGCGGGGTTTATCAGCGGCTACTTCAGCAGATTGACGATAAGGAGGCTCTGGTTCCCATCCTCCAATGGGTTGTTCTCGCTTCCCGGCCGCTGACTGTGGATGAGTTGACAGTGGCCGCGGGGATCAGGGCATTTGGTGACATTCCGGCAACTACAGTGACCAAGAATCGACTCAGACGCTGCGGGCTACTCGTAAAGATCGAAGGGGATGTAGTCAACCTGGTCCATGAGTCGGCCAAAGACTTCTTCCAGAGCGATCAAGTCAACATCGACGGGATCAGAGGGTTCCGCATGAGCCACGAAACCCACAGGACTCTTATGCGGACCTGCCTGGACCACATTGAACGTGGTTATGGGACTCCCAGGAGTATCGACGAGAAATCTGGCCACGATACCCTCCTAACTTATGCCAGTCAACATTGGCCGGCGCATTTTCAACATGCCATGGACGCAATTGATTCGCCGTCCGAATTCTCACGTCCGTTCTTCGAAGCCAATTCACCCATCCGGGACCGATGGTGGAAATTCTATTGGGAGCATGAGAAGAACGGCGGAAATGCGCCCACCTTCACGCTTTTGCATCTGGCTGCGTATCTTGGCAACGTACCCTGGGCAAAGATGTTAATCACCGAGCATACTCGTGCCATCTCGCGAAGGGACAACTACGGCCGGACGCCGCTTTCCTGGGCCGTCAACCGAGGTCACCGCGACATGGTGGTGTTTCTGCTCGACCATGGTGCTCGTGTTAATGTCAAGGATCGGAGCGATTTGACGCCGCTCCATATAGCTGTCACTGGACAGCACAAAGACATCGTGTCTGTGCTGATTGACCGGGGTGCCCGTCTTGAGAGCAAGTCTGAGCATGGCGACACGCCCCTCATCCGAGCTATCCAGGCGAATTCGAAAGAGATCATCCAGATATTGCTGGAACGTGGAGCGCGCGTGAATAGGCTGCCAACTCCCCCGGGAGTCACTTCTTTAAAAGGGCCTTCAGACCCAATGGAAGAGAGGGTGAAGGAGTTGTTGGGACTTCAGGAGCCAATCTTTCTTGCACGATACAAGCAGGCGTCGCGGAATGTCGAAATCGTCATGAAGACCATGGGCTTATCTTTCCGCTTTCCCATCATCCTTCGATTGGTGACGCTATATCTGAAATTTCTGGCGTTGGACCGCTGGGAGCACATGTCTGTACTGCAGGAGCTCGTGGACGAAAACAGGACGGACGAGCTGCGAGAATGGGCCGAGCAGTATCGCGAATTCTTCGTCCAGCTCATTGTGGCCAGAAATCCACGAAGACTCACAGCCATGACCGACCTGCCGACGCAGATATTCCGGTCGGTCGCTCCTAGAGATCTTCAAGCATTGCTGGTCATCGCGGTCCTCGTCGGCTCGGAGGCAAAACTCGCCGCTGTCCGACAAGGATGGAGAGAAGGCGATGCCATCACGGCCAGGGCATTCTCGCATTGGGCCGCCATCGCTTACAACAGAGACGCGGAGGAGTACTTGCATTACGGCGTCCGCGAGTTTCTCAACGACTTTGATGCCAGCATTGAAAGTGGCAACCGGGAAGAGAACGTGGCTCGAACCGTGGTGCTCCTAACGTCGCAGTTCGCCATGATCGAGAACAAGGAACCCAAGCCCATTGAATACTTCGCCAGAGTCATTGCAGAATTCTACGAGGGATACATTGGCGGCAATCACGAAGTCGAAGTGTTTAGCGATGCAAGCCAGGCTTGCGCCAATGAACTACTCGTTATCAGCCAAAGCCAGGACTCCCAAAGGTTACTCCTCTTCCTGACTAGTATCCTCCAATTCGCTCAGCACTCCCGGGAGAAGGGACAAGACCGCTTTCTCAACATGCCATCCGCTTCGTGCTTGATTTTATGCCAGGAGAATGCCGCTGCCCACCGATGGCTGATCGGCGAGGCGATCCCGGAGGCGTTCAGTGCCTTGATATCACAGCAGCCCCCTGGACCGCTTCAAAAGCGTGCGTGCAAGACTCTTGTGGAGTGCCTCATTATCGGAAAGCAATATGGCCTTGCACCTCCTGCGGCGGCACTGAGACAAAGAGTGAAGCAGCATCTGTACTCGTTGCCAGGGGTCGAGAATATGGTGAACGGGATCGTTGGTTTATGAAGTCTTATCGCGCATCTTTTCGCCTGATTAGTGGCAAAGCAGAGCGAGAACTAAGCGGAGAAGAGAATGCAACTGGGTAGGGTTCTAGAGGCAGCTGAGACGTCACGTTGAGATGAGAGCCGATTTCGAGATTCTCGGGCAGATTGTCATTGCTTGCAAGAGTATTGTACAAATGATATCCCCTTATTCTTTCGTCAATTTCAAGGCAACAGCATTGTAATTTTCACCTCATTGTATATAAAGTAATAGCTAAAACTTCATGTGTCCTCCACAACTGTCTCTGCCCACTCTGGCATCGAAGATGGACTTACTATCCTATTAGTCGTCTCCAGAGGCCTGTTGCGCGCGACCTGACTGTACCCGATTTGCGCTTCTTATTGTCATTTGTCTGGGTTGCAGGTGTTGGTGAGCCCGCTGCCACACTTGGAACCAAAGGGTCCGGGACAGATGGCGCGGAGGAAGCCACGACAGGTGATGACGAGTCGACTTGCACAGTAGATCGCCACGACGTTCGTGTATACGTGTACTCAGCTCCGACCTCAACTCCAGTCCCAGCAAATCCACCAGGAATAATTCTATGCTGAACAAAGGACTGGGTTCGAGTTCTAAGTGCGAGTCGAATCTGACGCTCTATCTCCGGGTCAGGATCCCACCTTGTGTAACCAGCTCGGTTGAGCCGAAGTAAAACGGCGTCATCCGAAATGAATTCTTCCCAGCTTCTGCGTCCTCTTGGGAGGATATTGGGATCCGCACCATTCTCGAGAAGCAGGTCCATAATGGGAAGCATGCGCTTCTTTGCAGCGTAGTAAAGCGCAGTTCTTGTCCCGGAATCCATGCCATTAACGCGATGGCCTGCTCTGATTAAGTACTCGATCACAGGAATGATGCCCATGACAGCAGCTTGCCGTAAGCCTGTGACCCCCCTACAGCAGCGCGACTTGCCGAATGCCAAGTTGCTGGTCGCTTTGTAGGAGTGGCTAGTTAGCCCAAGATCCAGCCATTCCTCTGCAGTGAGGCCACTCTCGTCGACGAGGGCCGAAGGCTCTGCAATGCCGGAGCTGCCAAGTAGGGCCTCGACCGTAGCCAGGTCTCGACTATGGACGGCCAGATGGAGAGCGGACCAGCCATGGTTATCCTGCTGGTATGCGCTCGATCTTACACGCTCGTCTTCCAGGAGCCTCTGGACAACGTGAGAATGCCCCATGAAGGCGGCGTGATGCAATGCAGTCCAACCGTGACATGTTGACTTGAGTGGGTCGGCTCCCGATTCAAGAAGCAAGCTCACAATGTGATAGTGTCCCCCGTTTGCAGCACAGTGCAGTGGTGACGTGCCATAAGAGCTGGTAGCATTAACGTCGGGCCTATTGTTCAATAGGTAGTCCACGGTTCGCAAATGGCCCTCCTCCGCTGCCCAATGTAGAGCGGACCAACCATCACGAGCACGATGGTTTGGATTCGCGCCAGATATGAGGAGCAATTGTACGATGTCAGTGTTGCCCGAAGCTGCAGCTTCCTGTAACGGCGTCATGGGCGTGTCTCGTGCCCAGATTGTACTGTCATCGTGATCAATAAGCAGTCGAACAGTATGATATGTTCCCAGACCGGCAGCCCAAGCCAGCGCAGACTTTCCGTCCGCGCTGGTTGAATTGGGATCGGCGCCCATGTTTCGTAGCATATAACCAGCGGCGTTCGTTTGCCCAGCAACCACAGCCCAGAGGAACGGAGAGAACCCGTAGTTGTCAGGGCTTTGTGTATCGGCACCGTGCTGTTCCAAGACATATATGTAGCTCGTGAGGCCCCTCTCTGCAGCGTAATGCATCGCTGTTTGGCCGCTGTCGTCACCTAGATTGATGATGGTTTTACCCCCGGCCTTCAGGATCAGTTCCATTATATGAGAAGCAGGATAATCCAATTCGCCCATGGCCGCATAATGCAACGCTGTCCTGCCGCGATAGTCCTTGCTGGCCAAATTTGCGCCTTCGGAGATCAGAACCTCAACCAGGCGCTGGTCGCCGGCCTGCACCGCACGGTGAAGCTTGGTCCTTCCCGAGTCGTCCTTGTCCTCTAAGTCGAGATTTGTTACCGATGCACTGATGTCCTCTTCGCGGTGCTCCCATGTGCCATCCGCAGGCTCCTCTCCGTCGTCCTGGAAGTCCAGATCTTGGTCGTCGAGTATACTGTACATGGACCCGCGCAAGTTTGCAAACCCCGGCCCATCTTCATCTAAGGGCTGGTCGCTATCCACGTTCTCGGCGTCTTCATCCCCGTCGTTGGGCAGTTTCTGCAATGTAAGTAAAGCAATTTCTTTCATATGAGCGGCAACGTGTAACTGGAGAGCTTCGCTCGAGAAGACGGCACTGGAAGCACTGGATGCATTCCTTTCGGGGGGTTGGAAATCGTCGCCAAACGGACACTCCAGCACCTTGTCATGGACTGGTCTTCGTGCTGCGTTGCTGAGGGTCCCAGCATGCGCTTCGGGAACGCCATGCTCTTCGATAGAATGCTTCTGGTATTGGATCTCCTGATCAAACGTGATTGGATCATGAGAAGGGGCCCTGCATTCCCATGCATGGCCGTGCGCGTTCTGCATGTGGCTGATCCAAGCTTTTGAAGATTCGAATGTGAGTGGACCGGTCCCATGCTGGCCCGATTCCAAGCAGTGTGGAAAAGTGCAAATGAAAGGTTCCAGATCTCCGATGACATGGTTGCTAAAGCACATTAGGCGTTTTTGTCAATTAAGAGTAGATGGTCGATCATTTGCTTACTTCCAAAGTATCGACTTAGCAGAAGTGTTCTTGAACTCGATGATGACGCCGCAGTATGGGCACTCCTGTGTCGGCGGTATTGGAGGAAATGACAACTTGTTATTGACCAGAACGGACTTGGCCCGAGGAACCTCAGTTGTGGACTTGGCATAGAAAGCTCCAACGGCGGTTTGTCGAGCAGTAGTTGCGTTCGTTACTGGCACCGGCGGCGGGCCAGATTGTCCCGATGTCTTGTTGATGGTCGTAGGCTTTGGTACAACGCTCGGAGCAAAACGTACAGCCGCAGCGCCCTCTTTGATCTGGGGCATTTGAATAACAGGCGGACTAGTCTGAGGACTCTGAACACTCATGTCAATACGCCTTCGATGTGATCGCTGATAGTACAGTCGTCGAAGCCGGAGCGCATTGGCCTCGACCAATGCTGAGCGAAGCGAATCCGGCGCCATCGGAAAGCGGAAGCGAATGTAGCAGTCCGTGTACAGGCACATCTCGGCTACAGCCTTGTTTGCCTCTTCGTCGTCTCTGTATTTCTCCAGTTTGCGGGCTCGATTGGCTTTTGCGGACTTTCGAACAGCATTGGATAGGCGAAAAAGCCGGGACACGGTCCCGCCGATGGTTTCAGTGATTTTGGATATGTTTTCTTCTGCCTCATCCACGTCACTGTCCGAGTCGCTTGCATCGTCGTCGTCCTTCCTCGTGAGTTTTGGTTCGCTGTATACTGATATGCGCTGTCTCTTCCTGCTTGGAGTCTGTGGTGGCTCGTTGATTGGCTTCACTGTTGAAGAGATGCTCATTAGCAGCTGTTACTCCGGGGTTCAGTCCCTCCAGAATTGGATGCGACAGGGACCTACAAGATGCCAAGGTGTCGCAAATGACGTCCAGGAGCTGATGTATGATGTCTACCACCGTCGGACTGAATCGGAGTCTGTAGTCCAACGAGACATTGAGCGGCCCGAAGACGTCCATGTTCGACGCCCACAGCGTAAAGCGCGCCAGCTGGTCGTCCATGATGGTAGGATCCGGCACGATGTCAGGCAAAACCATGTACTTGCGAAACAGAGAGTTGCACTGCGCCGCGTGCTCTGCGATTGTCGGGCAAAGGCCCTCTTGGAGAAAGACATCCTCCACAACATCCTCGTCCATGCGATCCAAGATCATGATGCCGAGAGGCCGTAAATGAGGCCGTCGGCGGCCAGTCCTTGGGACTGCGCTCGAGGTCCAGGAGGCCGATGAGCGTGTTTGCGAGAGAAGAGACGCCTGAGATTCGTGGACAGGAATATCGCGCCTCAAGACGTCTCATGAGCCGCTTGAGGTGTCGGGTAATGGAACGATTGCATGTTGCAGCTGATGCCCAGCCGGGGTGGGTTTTGTTGGGTTAAGTACAGGCAAGGTAGTGGTACAAACGGGAAAGGTACAGCGGCAAGTCGACGCCCGTGACATGGAAACTGGCACCCGTTCCGAGCAGCACTCTCATAGCCTTGTCGTTTATAGTCTACCTACCTACCCATCCATGGATGGCTTCCGGCGAAACAGGCATGATTATCAGTGGCCGTTCTAGATAGGCTAGCAAAGTCCGTGTAGTTACACACGACCTTTTCGCTGCGTCCTCGTCTCATATCCTCGGCCCTCCATTCTCTTTTGCGCAGAAACACTTGCCCCGCTGAGGATTGACGTCTGTTTGAGATCCTTTCGCGAGAGTTTTGCGGCGGTAAAGGTCATGCAAGCATTGAATAGGCCGAGCCGTGCTCGTGTGTCAGGTTGCCCACGGATAGACAGTTGAGTGGTGAGACTTTAGCAGGGCCTACAAGGGGAGTGCCAACGCGAGGTGGCATCGTTTGAGGCAGAGCGTGCCAAATGGGGGGAAGCTCTATCCTAGATGGGGGGTGATGAAGGTGCAGTTCAACTTGATATTATTAGTATCCTGCGCGTTGCTTTAGGGGCCGAGATTGGCGGCTGTGACTGAATGCAAAAGGAACCTGGCCCACACTCCTTGAAGGCATACGGCGCGAAGAGAGTGCCCATGGGCGGCTAAGGCCTGGGACTCCTCGCATATATAAGACGGGAAGCTTCACGAGATATCAATGATAAACCAATGCTCAATACCTCACAAGTTTGAAAAGAAGCACGAAATCTCAAAGCAAAGCTTGACACCATGGCCTTTACATTTACAAAGACGTATTTCCTCTGTCCCACGTCCAACTTCATCCGTCCACCACCGGCCGGCCCGCTAAGTCTTGGCTCTATCATCCGATCCACGTCAACGCCTCAATATCCTCTCAACAGAGGGAGCATAGTTGCTGTGTCCGACGCAGATCCGCCCGTCGTGGAAAACGATTGGAAAAAGACCGTTTCCACCCAGAAGGGCATCGGTCTGGGCGTCTACGCACAGTTCCTTCAAGTGGCTATCGGCGGAGCGCCCCTTGGAAATGAGGTGAACTTTGAGCACACCAGCAAAACGGCAAACACGTTCGCATTCGACAAAGTGACGACTTACGCATTCGAGCCAACCCAAGAATATGTCCAAGAAGCCATTCAGGCACCCGCCGTGCAGGCATGGCTGAGGGAGCCCAGGCAGAGGTTCGCCCCTGTCTGCTCGCTCTATCTCGTCACGGGCTTGAAGCTCGTCAAGGGCGCGAGAATCAAGTACTCGACTTCGCACAGCGACGGCTTCACCGGTAATATTGGCATCGATGCGTCCTCGTTAGGCACAAATATGGGCCCAAAGGGTCACTGGAGCAGCTCGAGTGACGATGAGACAGAGACGATTCGCGCGGACGAATTCGTGTTTGCATTCCGTGTCAAAAGGCTTAGGTTCGGGCGGAAACTGAAGCTCAAGGACTACAACAAGGGCGCCTTTATGGCCATTGGCGGAGAGTCAGATGACGGACTGTCTGTGATTGTTGAGGATGTGGATGGTTCTGAGATCGAGACTGCAGAGGCGGTTCCCGACCTGACGGAGCAGGGCAGGGTCTATTGCGTTCCTGCATAAGGATGGTGGACGAATGTGGATGTACTATCATACAACTTGCTATAGGTTGCTAGTCATACAAGTGTCTTCTGATATCTTTGATCTTGTCGTAAACCTCTTCCCTGGTTGCCCTCTTATCAAAGAGTAAATGAGGTGTGATATAGTCATAGCCTGCCCCCCTCCTCTGTTTGACCATGCTCTTGAGCACCTCGTCCATCGAGTGAACGTCTTTCAACCACGGCCCCAGCAACTCGCTTCCTGAAGGCATGTGCTGTTCCTGTTGCCGAACGAAGGACAAGATCGCTGCGGCAAGCCCAGCAGCAATGGGTGTTGCAACTGATGTTCCCGACATAGCTTTCACAGGCTCATTGTGGCCGTTCTTGCCTGTTGGCCAGTGAGAAGAGACGTGCTCTCCCAGGAGACTGAAGTTGACGTCCTTGTCGTCTGCCGTTGGGTTGAATGCAGAGGGATTCCCGTTTCCATCGGTTGAGTGTATGCAAAAGACACTGGGGTATTTAGCTGGAAAGGCCCTCCCGAGGTTTGCTCCATCGTTTGACGCCGCAGCAAACAACAGTGTCTGGCTGTGTAGTGCATTCGATATGGCTGTTTTCATGGGTTCGTTGTATTCCCGAATGCCGAAGGACATGGAGATGATGTCCACTTTCCACTCAGAAACTGCGTGATTGATGGCCTGTATGAACAATTAGCTCAGTCCAAAGAGGAATGCAGATAAATGTGTGATCTGGGAAAAGGCTCACCTTTGCAATATCATCGTAAGTGTTGCGATCCAAAGTCTCTCGATTCGCGATTCTGGCGATATAGATCTCAGCGCATGTTGCAACGTTGAGCAAAAGGCCGAGAGCGTGGGTGCCATGCCCAATCTCGTCTCGAATCTCGTGTTGGGCTGTTCCATGTACAAAGCTTCGCGCGTCCTTGATCCGCGGGTCCAGTTGGTGGTCCTCAGTCATGAGCAGCGGATTCTCTGGATCAAACCCGGAATCCAGGATCGCTATTCGCACCGGCTCGAACGTTCCGCGCCCAGCGTTGACAGCGTCGAGAGGGTCAACATGGTGGTAGATCGAGGACAGAAGACTGTCCATCCATTGTCGTGAAAGTGGAGTTCTGCACATATCATTAGTACAAGGAAGCCTTATATCTGATACAGAACACATTACTCTTGCTCAGAGCCCGTCTGGTGGCTTGCGTCGAAAAAGTACAAGCTCTTCGTGGAAGATTCCACGGGGTGTCCGCGGAGTTGCAATCCAGGAGAAGACTGTGTCGGCCCGGCTATCCGCAGCGCCATGTCGGAATGGAAGGATGAGTAGCTCGCGGGCGCAGCGTCAGATATAGAACGATACGGCATTGGTGGGTGTGCTCCGTTATTCGTATCTGAGTGATCGGCCTTGCCTGTCTGATGGCGGACAACTTCTTGGCCGATGGAACCCCAGCAGAGTTCATTCTGTCGAGGATCGAACGAGCCCAGGTTCTGGATTCGAAGACCCCACGACTTGAATATCTCAGCCTCGAGTCGTTTGATAACGTTCTGGTAGAAGAGCCGCTGAACGTCGACGGATTCAAAGTCAGCCTGCTGTCCAGGGGGGTAGTACTCCCACTGGAGGCATGCTTTGGTAGCGAGATAGTAGTCCACGCCAGCGTCCACTTCCAGAGACTTGAGCATGTCAAGGCTGGTATAATAGTCAGAGTTCACGTTCCTGGGTCCGTGCGGGTCTTTTGCCATCAGCTGCACAGGCGTGCAGTAGTGAAGCTCACACAAGAGTATACCCAGCGCCAGCACGGTGGCATTTGGATGCACCATGTGTTTGGAGCTGTCAGTGCTCACCCCAGAGCCTGACCTGCCGGCTGAGACAATCGGAATATGTTCCATGGCCAGGAAAGGCTTTGTGATGTCGGGGAGTTCGCCCTCCTGCAACGGCTCAACGAATAGGATATTTGAATGGTTGAACGAAGGCTGCAGCCACGGCGTCTCCAGGAACGGAAGCAGCGCAGTAGCCAGTATGACAGCCAAGATACGCTTCCCTTTGAGCGGGAGTGCAGATGAACTACCGCGTAGCTCCTGTTGACGCTGGAAAAGAGCCGACAAGGACACTGTCCGCGACATTTGCTCACCACCAAACGTCTTTGGCTGCGGACGGAGCCTCTGGAATATCCCACCCTCAAGAGCCAAGTGTAAGCAATTTCGCTGACCGAGGGACTCTGTGATGCTTTGGCAGATGTGTGCAAACTCGGACACCCCGCTAATCGCCGGCTCAGACGCGCTCCTCATCCTATTCTGTACGTCTCTACCGGAAGAATGTCAGCGGTAATCTTGTCTCACGAAGCCTCACGAAGCTCACTTGATTGTAATCTTGGCTTCCTGCAGCGCAGTCTCAACCGGAGACCGTACGCCAAAGAACACTTCGAAGGACGTCTCAGCGTTGAAGTCCTTCTTATGCTGCGGCAGCGAAAGCCTTACGCTCAACCCTGAGCACTTCTGGCAAACGCATACCCAGTGTTTCCGTAACGCGTTGTCCAATGAAACCAGATGCCTCCGCATCAGCACCGCGAAGTCAGCGTCGGGTTCTTCGACATTGTCGGCAGCATTGGGCTCTTCACGAGCCAGCACTCGGCGCTTCCTTGCCTCCCTGTCCATGTTCGAGAGTTCCTGGATGACAGTGTCGCTGTCTCGTTTCCGCTTACTCACGCGAATGGTAGTGCCTGGATATGGAATCGAGTCATGACTCCGACGCTCCATCATGTTGCGCATCGCCTGAAGCTTAGGATACGGCATGTCATGGCGAAAGCCCTACTCCGTAGCCTTGTGTTAGCAGTGCAAGGCTCAAAGGCCGGAGCCTGTCGTTCAAGGAGAGCACCCACGGGATCAGATTCTCCATCAGAGTTGTATTGCACATAGTCTTCGAATGCGCGCAGCGTTCTTGCAATGCGCTCAGGGTCGGGCTCTTCAAATTCAGCGGCTTCTTGCTGCAGAAAAGCCTCTGTGCGTAGCCAGGCCTCGGCTCTCCGGGATCTCAACGACGCAGGCTGCGCTGGCTTTTCCGGTCGTCTTCGGACGAAGAATCCAAGCACAGACTGCAGCAGGCCTTGTGAATCATCCACACTCATGGTTCGATGTTGTATGCACGCCGACGGATGGTAGTGCCAAAGCTTTTACTGAGACGCGGTGCCAAGCTGCTATCAAGGGGAGTTTTAGTAGAAAGCCGGGATCGCCACCTAGCTCATACGATTCTGTAGTATCAGAATCCGACGACAACCCCTTCGCACCATAGAGCTATGTAAGCCTGTGAGATGTGTTGCATGTGTCGCGCCCTGGGTCTTCCATGGAGGCATACCATTGTGTTGTTATAATTATCCCCAGCTTGCCCAGGTATCGCGTTGGTGAAACCCCTCAACAGCGGGCTGTGCTAATTTGCTAGGTCTTATACCTGCAGGGGAACAAGGACACCAGAACCAACAAACGAATCACCATCCTTGTAGATTCCCAGCTCCCCAGCAGCCGACCCTCCATCTCAGAGCTGAGGCGGCAACGGTGGAGGCCATGTGTCTCCCTGCATGTGGTCGCAGGCATGTAATTATGAGGGTGCCTACTGTGTACGAGTACGCTGGTAACAATCAGTTCATGAGGTACATGTAATATTGAACTATCTATACCTACCTGAAATACCTTTAACGCTGTTATCTCTCTGCGCTCCAGGATGTATGTCGATAATCATTTTGTCATTTTGTTGGGGGTGTTGAGCGTCACTCTCTGCTATTCTGATCTTCTTTATAATATTGATACATTCCCCGGTCCATCGCTCCGCATTTCAGCCCAAATATCGTCAGGTTTCGTCCGGCCTCATCAACATCTTCTCCTCCTCGGCTTCGTCGTCGGCCACCGCAGCTCAGACCTCTGCGAAGAAGAATCATGTCGGGAGCAGAACTCAAGAAACGACAAGTGTCGAATGGCAACATGAGTACTACGACGAACGGCACTGCACAGCATCCAAAGACAAACAACCCCCGAACCGTAACGTGGCGGGAGATTGCTGAATGGCAGTTCGACAACAAGTATATCCTCACAGGCTATCGACCGGAGAAGGCAGACTACCTGGAGATATTTACAAGCCTGACGTTTCTTCATAACGAAACGTGCAATGTATACACGCATCTAATCGGTGCAGTGCTCTTACCGCTTGTCACACCTGTCCTCCTACGATTGCTGGCAGAGCCTCGGTTCCTGAACGTCTCGTCCATCGATTATGCCATGTTTGGAGTTTACTTTGGGTGTGCGGAAATATGCTTGGTGCTGAGCGCACTCTACCACCTGATGCAACCGCACTCGCATCCGGTAGAGATGTTTTGGCACGGAATGGATCTTCTCGGCATCGTTATCGTAACAGTGGGCACATTCTCCTCCGGTATCTACTATGTCTTCTTCTGTGAAGCAAGACTGCAAAAGCTACATTGGGCCATTGTGAGTCTCCCCGAGCAACCGTGGCCTTGTAACCGCATCTTCCCCTCCCCGCCGCCCAGGTCAGGCAAATCTGATAACGATTGATGCACTGACATGAGCCCTAGATCTTAACTACAGGAACCGTCACTGGTGTTCTCATCTCGCATCCCCTGCTGCGAACGCCGCTCTGGCGAAAAGTCAAGGTGGGCGCCTTTGTTGTTTTTGGTGCCTCGTCATTCATACCCCTGCTGCATGGAGTTCAGCGATATGGACTCGAATACATGCTACAGTACTCGGGGATGAAATGGTATCTTGTCGAGCTTTCTTTCTATGGCACCGGAGTTGGCCTTTATGCGGTATGTCTGGCATGTTTGCAGAGTATCCTCACCACGCGTTCGCGGTTAAAAAAGAAAAGAAAAATAAGAAGAAAAAGACAGTAAAAAGCTTTGGCTGATACTCTCTCTGCAGTTCCGAATTCCGGAGCGTTTGGCTCCGGGGAGGTTTGACATCTGGGGAAGCTCACACCAGATCTTTCATGTGGCCATCTTATGCGCAATGGCCGCCCATGTGACGGCTCTGCTGCAAGGTTTCACAACCTGCCACACACTGGATGTATGCAAGCTCCAGGGTGTTTATTGAACAAATCGAAGCTTACAGGTAGATCAATTGCCTTGCTGCGGCTGGGACACTGGCAGAGGCTCATGATGTTGTATAGACGCTTCACTTTTGGATGTGAAGACATTTGATAGTAGGTCAACTCTCTGGCTGGGAATAAGCACTTCCACTACTAGTCACTGTAACGCATATTGAGTATCCACAACCTCTTCGGAGTTTAAACGTCCTAAAAACCACCATCCATACTGACGTACTGTTAGGCAGGTACTAGCAGTAACCCTAAGCACGCCGCTTCCGCCTCACCTCGCCCAATCATCTCTAAGGGGCGTTGCAACTAGACTCGCATCTGTTGATCCTACTGTTAGTCTCGTAGGCCAACTCTTCGGGAAGACTAAAGAGCCCGAGCGTAGAATGAACTGGCAACCATGAAGTCCTTTTCAAGGCAATCTTGGCAATGCAATCCGCGGGCTTCTACAATCTATTCGCAGCTTACACAGTTGGAAACACTGTCTTTGCATTGTGTTGCAAAGACTTGTATCTTCAGGAAGGAATGAGGCATTTTTACGATTGGGCGAACACATGCTGCAAACTAGGAGAGAGCAGAGCCTCATGACACTGGGGATCTTCCTTGGAGAGGAAACGAAGGATGGTGTGGTGTACAGTATCCGCACCAGGCAGGATACCGTTGGGTGTGTCCGTGCTGAAGATAAGGCACCTAGGTGCCGACCATTGAAGCAAGCCTACGAGTACGAACTCTGGGAATGGTGAGGTAGGTAAAGTGTAGGCAGTACCTTGTGTCTAGGTACCTCGGTAGGAAAAATTGCCAGCACTTTCGACACAAATGAGAGGCGTCTATTTTCCTACTAATGTACGCGATGTACGGAGCAGTATCTCCAGGCTACGAATTATGAGCCGACAACGGTGTTGTAAGGCGGCCGACCCCTGCGGGCGGTTAGCGGTGCAACGTGGTTGGTTGACAGACAGGGATCCTGCCACACAGCACGCGACGTCGCAAGCTTCAGGGGTCCTGTAGGGCCAGGCGAAGCAAACAAGAAGACATGGAGACTCTGACATTTGGCCTTTTCTTTGTTACTGGAGAGTGCACATTCCAGCTCCTGCAGGGCACATGTAAGCAAGGCTGGCGTCTGGCAGAAACCAAGAAAGACAAGGACGCCGTGCAAGAAGCAGAACAATCCCAACACCTCCTTCTTTATTCTGCATTCTCCTCCCCCCTCCTCCAAGTCCCGATGGCGTCTGCTGCCCGTCTTCGACTCGCGTCTCCCCAGCCGCCGGTGGCGCCTAAAGAGCGGGGGAATGATTTTCTCAGTCCACGGCCTGCGGACAGCACTTCCAGGGTCACCAAGGCAGCACGCAAAGTTCTTCTCGCCTTTGAAGAGCTGCCGGAATGGCATCAGGACAATGAGTTCATTCGCCATGGCTATCGACCGATTTCAGGCTCGGCCAAGGTCTCCTTTCAAAGCTGGTCATACATTCATAATGAATCGGTCAACATATTTTCTCACCTTATACCGGCAGTCGCTTTCCTGCTCGGCGAGTGGTATATCCTAGAGTACCTCACCAGCAGGTACTCTAATGTCACCGGCACCGATTTCTTCATCTTCAGCTTCTTCCTTCTGACTGCTGTTGTCTGCCTGGGGCTCTCGGCAACATACCACACTTTGACAAACCACTCCTCCGAGGTTGAACAATTATTCCTGCGATTCGATCTGGTGGGCATAGTCATCCTCACGCTGGGCGACTTTGTGTCAGGAATCTACATGGTCTTTTGGTGTGAACCTTTGCAACGCAAGATTTACTGGTCTATGGTGAGTGAATACCTGAACTCCCAATCTTTCACTGATTCGTATCCAACACTTATTCTGGCTGGCAGATTGCAATCCTTGGGTCGCTCACCATCTTCATAATGCTAAATCCCCGGTTCCACGGCCAAAAGTATCGCACTTTCCGAACACTTGCGTTTGTAGGGACCGGCTTGTCTGGGTTTGCACCTTTGATACATGGTATTACCATCTTTGGCTTCTCGCAGATGATGAAACAATCGGGAATGCCCTACTATCTGGTCGAAGGAGGATTCCTTCTGCTTGGAGCTTTGGTCTATGCCGTAAGTCTCCAAAGTCTGCAATGTATATGAGACAATTCTAACTTCTCGAATCCTATAGACCAAGTTTCCCGAGTGTCGATGGCCAGGTAAATTCGACATTTACGGCGCTTCCCATCAACTCTTTCACATCCTGGTGGTCCTCGCTACTGTGACTCAGTTGATCGGGATATTGGACGCCTTTGACTATAACTACACCAATCGGAGATGCTCATCTCTATGAGTCAGCAGCAGGAATCGTCGTCATTATTCGCTGGATCGTTGCTTCACGTTGTTGAACAAACCTGGCGCTCAATTCGGGAGAGGTAGAAACTTCACTGGGCCTTGCAGTAGATCATAAAGTAGACAGGAGACCATATTATTAAAGCTGGATAAACAAATTCAGGTGAATTGGAATGGATTATCCCTTCTCACATTATGAGTAGTAGAAAGAATACACAGTTGATGTTCTCCTAATTTTTCCCCATAGGTTGTTGGCTAGTCTCGGCGTGTTTCTTCCTTTATGCTGTCCCTCGCCTTCGAGGCCATATCATCTCCTTTTGGGAGCACTCTTTTCCAAATACGTCGCTAGCATCCTCGTCTTCGTTCGTTGTCTGAATGGCTATTGCTTTTTTCCTATTCATTGCTGTAGTTCTCTCGGGCTCCTTTTGTTTCTCTCTCTCTCTCTCTCTCTCTCTCTCTCTCTCTCTCTCTCTCTCTCTCTCTCTCTCTCTCTCTCTCTCTCTCTCTCTCTCTCTCTCTCTCTTTGTCTACCTTCTCCAGCATCGCCATCTCCAATCAGTCGAGCACTTCCATTCGAAGTTGCAAAACCGTCCCTACTAGCTTCTTTGGTATCTTCTGCTTCTTCTGCCATGCCTATTCGCCGACAGACTTCGTCATCGCTCTTTACTCTGCGGTTTTGTCAAAGAAAGCCCGCGCTCTTTTTACCGCTCTTCTTCTACCATGCCGGCGTCCGTGGGAAGTTAAATGGCAGTTACGGAGTTGGTAGAAGATCAGGTCTTCCCGGGTAGTTTGTGGGCTAGGCGGTCCGCAGGTAGGCGAAGAGAAATTGCTCAAGCAGCTTGTCAATGATAATAGGAATTATTGCGTAGGATTCGGCAACCGAAGCGATCAAATGTCTATCCTCTGCTTGCGAAAGCTGAAGGGGGGAGTAGTCATTAGACAGCACAGTCGCATCATGTCTGTGCTAGTCAAGAGAAGTATCCTCTGGAATGTGAACTCTGAGCAAGTCGACATACCACCATTGATCTAGGCCATCCTCGCAAACCCCAAGAGCTAAATCAAGAGAGGATTCTCCTGGAGGTGGAGCTCGGGAGAGCAGTGCTCGGCTTCACCAACAGCCTAGGGGAATCGCAGGAGCTAACAAACTTCGACTTTGTCCTCGGGAGCAGATTCTACAATAAGATGACTTTTAATCAGGCATCGTGATGGTTGACGACATCACGAAGACGTTACGACTCACCCCGGCGCTTTCCCATCAATCTGCGACTGGCAACTTCAGTTCGAAAGCTAGTAGCTATTCAACAAGAACATATTAGCATATATGTGAATTGCCGTGAAGGAAAGCAGAGCATACCATCGCTGGTCATGTAAGACTACAATTTCCGTCAAGTTCTCTACAGGAAGATTGGTGTTGGCCCAGAGCACTGTGCGGATGACGTTCGCCGCAAATCATGGTCGTGCAACGACTTCATCGCGTTGCCATAATGAACTACAGACTCTGACTCTCGTAACTGAATGAGGGATCTCCAGTTCAAGACCGAGTAGTCCCGTGCTTCGATTGTTAAGCGCGAAACGAACACATTTGACATGCAGCTAATATCCTCATGACTGTATCTCCTAATCTGCCTTCTTATCTAGTAAGAAACCTTCGAGTTGGTCTTCTTTCCAGCTTTCTGCGATTTCGACTCCCTTTTTGTTCGGTTTTCCGTCTCCGTTTGCGTCTTCTTCTTCTCCTGGATTTTTTCAGAGATTCTTCTTGATTCTGTGTCGCTTTCCGATGTCACCAACTGTGCTTCTTTGCGATTGTTCTCGGTCTTTGTAGCTTTCAGTTTCCGTTGCTTTGTTGCTTTGCTTTTGCTCACAGGACCTTTGAACTCCTGCGTGACAATAACTTTCTTAACCGATGCAGAATTGCCACATGGGGCTCTCGCAGCTCGTTTTCTCAATAAACCTTCGGAATCGTTTTTATCAGTGCTTCGGTTTCTTTCTCTTTTTTCTGCCTTGCCTCTCTCCCTGTCAGCCCTCTTTAAGCTCCCTTTTCTTTTTCCTGCCTTGCTCCTCCTCCTAGTAGACTTCTTTAAGCCCTCTTCTTCTTCTTCTTCTTCTTCTTCTTCTTCTTCTTCTTCTTCTTCTTCTTCTTCTTCTTCTTCTTCTTCTTCTCCTTCCTCTTCTTCTCCTTCTGCTATAAGTATTCCCCTGACAGGCTTCTTTAAGTTGCCTCTCCGTTTCGTGAAAGTTTTCACGGCAACCTCAACGTCGGCTCGCATCTCTGATCTCCTCCCATATTGCGTGGTGCTGGTGGTACAAGAGCTGTCAGACTTTTTCATCATTGCCCTGTATGCAGCTTCAACTCACATGGGAGATTTTCACTCACCTATTCTTACGCTTGTTTCCCAGCTGAGCCAAATTAATTAACTCGCCGATGTTTTCTTTGGTATCAGCTTCTCGCTTCTCGTAATACTGAAACACCATGTTCTTTGGCCCGCGAGCTCCCAGTGTTGGCTTGACGGGAGTCTCGATTGAATCAATGGATAGCATGGTTGCGATGGCGCATTCGCCGTATGCATACTTGACCCAGGGGTTTTGGTCGTCCTCGACGAGCAGCCCCATCGGTTTCGCCTCGCTTTGTTTGACTAGCTCCACCGGTCCGTCCGCCTGACCACTCTCAGGCGTCAAGGAGGCTGCCTTCACGTCTTCATGCTGGCCGCTGCCGTTGTGAGCCTGCGAAGATGTCTTCACGTAACGAAATTGGCCACTGTCATCGAAGACCTGCACAAGTGTATCTTGTCTCCGGCCGTTGAACTCGAATCGAATGATGAAGTGTGGATCATCTCTCTCAGATACCGGCAGAGGCTGCCAGCAGATTGTCCTGAAGTCTTCCAATCCCTCCTGCTGGGTATCGTCAGCGGCCTCGGCCACCTCTGTGATTGCGTCACATAGCTCGCGCCGCAGGCGCACTTCGACCGCGTCGTCAGGGGTAGAGCTCTGATCGTGTTCATCCGTTGCGTAATTTTGAAGCACGGCTCTCAGGGCTTCGAGTTTCTTTGGCGTCATTCGGTCCAATCTCCGCGCATCCTGCTTTAGATGACCTAGCTCATCTCTCGCTTCCTGTTGTCATGTCTACGTTAGCGATATGCGACTCTCGGGTGTTGAATCGTCAATACCCTCCTGATGTGAAGGGGTTTGAACGCACTTGTCTTTGCTCCTCATCATAGTCTTCTTTTGTCTTTTTCGCAGCCTTTGTTAAGGCGGTGTAGTTCCTTTTTTTGGCATCCTCACCAAGCCAAAATTTGTATCTGACGAGCTTGGTCTTGCCCTTGCCGTGTTTTTGTCCCCGCCGTGCCGCTTTCTCCCCTTCGCTCAAGAAATCGTTGAATTTTCCCCTCGCTTCCTGAAGAATTCCCTGCGCCTCCTGTCTCTCTTGAAGGTCCCGAGCACGACCGAAGAAGATATCGTAATCCGAATCACTGCTATTGTCGTCTTCATCATTGTCTGGACCCCCTTGGTCAGCGTCATTCGAAGCTTGCTCATCCTCTGCTATCATCTTATTGAAGCCACCTCCAGTAACAGATCGCCCTCGCTTTTCAAAAGCTTCTCCAAGTAGATGATTCTGGTTGATGTCCTTCAGAGATACTTCTCCTTTGATGAGCCAGTACACTGCGCGAGTTGTGAACAACCCTTGTATCATCGCACTCGGGTTACCTCTGGCGCCAGACAACTCTTCGAAATAGGCTCTAAGAAAGATTATAACGTCCCAGGCTGTGGAAGAAACGCCCCATTGTTAGCTGCACTATGCCTTCATCAAGGGGCGGTGGAAAGAGCTCACTGGGATGGCCGTGGAGGGTTCCCGGCGTAACGAGAACCTTGCGAGGTTTCAAATCCTTAATTATAAGGCGTATGGTTTCTGAGTCCGTTCGCGGCCCCTCTTGTTCCTCCTTCCTCGACTTCGACTTCGACTTCGACTGTTGGTTCTCTTCTTCAGATTCGCTCTTGAACTTGGTTTTTGAGAGGTGTGACCCCCCAAGGTTTTCCCTTGTTGAGCCATGGTGATCCAGCTTGACCATTTCCACGTCGCAGTCGGGCCAAGTCTTGTCGAGCCAAGGCCTGACAATTTCTTTGAAGACTCCTGGATTTCCATCTCCGCCCGTGTAGTACGAACATAGGTTCTGGCGCTTCCAATAGAGGAGAGCAAGGATGGACGTCTCGTTCTTTGACGGTTTTTCCTTCTTAAAGGGAGTCGACTGCCCAATTCCGTACCCGTTTGCTCCCACTACGCAGAAACGCGGTGTGTTCTTGGCAGCTACCGCATGGTGGTCGGATTCCAGCCGACGTTCAAATTCAAATAGGTGCTCCGTATACTCATACTCTTCTCCCGTTCCGCTATGGTACTGGTAAGAGCGAGTAAAAAGGTCCAGACCTATGAGCTTCTCACCCCATATGCACCTCAGCAGCGACTTTGCTTCAGTTCCAACCGGTCTGGCCGGTATCGTCATTGACAAGCTGCCCCAGAGGTGCAGATTGTCTTGCCTCACGAAGTGGCGCAAGAAGCCGTCTCCTCTCACGAACATGGCTTCCACGTCCCATGCGCCGCAACATAGCCAAGCATCTTCTGCAAAGTAAAGAGACGCAAAGCTTCCTGACATTCCCCGGGTGACGTAATTCCCAGCGCCGCTACAGCGCGTAAACTTGATGCCCTCGTTGAGAAGCAGATCCTTGACACCGCTGTAGTGGTCCGCATCCCAGTGCGTGACGACCCATGAGTCAAACTTCCAGTCATTGCCCAGCTGTAGATCGATGAAGCGAAGGGCTTTGAGGATCTGAACCCAAGCGACGTAGGTGCCAGCGTTTGTGCCGCCATCCATAAGAAACGCCCTGCGCACCTTGTTCGAATTGATATCGACCAGAAAGTGCGCGGAGCAGTCGCCGATAGGTACTGGAATCTGGTAGTTGATGACTTTCCAAGGGGAAGAATTGGCCGTACTGTGAAACCTCGATGTCTTGTAAGCGTTGACAGACGACCTTGGGTGCTTTTCAGCTTTACATGTGTTAACTCACGGCGTAATACCGCTGTTGACAATCTGTGTCCCATCTTTGTTATGCGGAAAGAGGTTGCTCGCAGCCTTGCCAGAAGATTTGCTGTTCTGAGATATATGTATGCCATCGAATTTCTCTGGGCTACCAAATTACTTCTGTCAACCTAGACATCAGCTCGGCAAGCTTCCAAGAACTTACATCAAAAGATCTCTTGGCAGTTGAGATCCTTGTTTTTGGGAATACGGATTCAGGCCGGCATATGCACTCCCGTTCATGATGATGGACTATAGCTTGGCTATTGTCAGACATCAACCTTGACGCCAAAAAGTAGCGGATGGAGGTGTCGAGGATTATTGTATTCATCAATACTTGGTCTTGCAGCAAATCATCACGGTGATGTGAGGCCGGTTTGCAATTGAAGAGACATTCTCCCCCTGAGTCTACGGCTGAACTAAGAGGCCTTCAGTGGCCCAGACCTCATGCAAGGGGACTTCCCAGCCAGCCTCAGGAGTAGGCTATTGTCAATAGCGCGGCCATCAGCCCGGACTAGACTTGGGGTGGCGCTCTCGCGTCGGCCCGGGCAGGCATCAAGCGTTAGTTTCCGGGCTGGGATGGCATTTTCCTCCTAGTGGTAAGAGCTTGATCCGGCATGTCGCCCCAAAAACACACAGAGACCACTCATTCAGGGCCTGAATCTCTGAGTGTCGAGAATGTCGGAAGTAGATTGAGGCTTCACCAAGATACTGACGCGAACTCCTGAAAGCGGAGGCCACCCAATACCACCATGCCAATTAACTACTCAATATACCGAAATTGAAGAGTCTTCAAAGCCCAAGTTTGAGTGTTCCCTCCTCATACATTGTTCTGTCCGGAAGTCTTCAGTACCTTAAGAGGTATTGCAGATCAAGGCAGAGAAATGGAAAGGTATTGTGGCAAATACCATCGTGGTTCACAACCATGTACCTCTCTCTGAGCATTGTGTTGCTCAAGTCAGCACCAGTACCTAGGTAATTGATATGTGCTGCTCAAGGATAATGTCCTGATCGTAGAAGATCGCCTCGCACCTTGAACATTCTACATAGTCATCGCATTGTTAGCTATATATTCTCTGCAAGCCTCTTAGCCGGTTTGCTTAGCGGTTCAAGCCATTCGCTCTTGTTGTCTCTTTGCTCAGACATTGTTCCAGCTCACTGAATACTAAACCTTTGCATCGCCTCAGGATATTATTCGCCTGGCTATGGAGGGCAAAGACGCAATAAAGTATTACAGCCCTTGAAGATACAGGCCTTACAGTGCAATTGTCCAATAGCGAACCTGACGCAAACATTCCACCGGCACCAGCAAAAGCTCGACAACAACCGCTCGTGAACACAGCTGCGCGCACTGCTCCCGAGTCACCAGCCTGCCCTTGCTCACCCCGATGTCCTTGAGAACCTTGGTGATGGAGTCATCCAGTCCTTTAGCGCGTTGGTATATGCCTCTGCCTTTCTCGATGGCAGCCTGGAACTCGGGCGTGTCCATCTGAACCGCCTCTGAGATGAGAGCTTGCTCAATCGTCGAGTAGGCACTTACACGGACTACTCTCGAGCGCTCCGTTCTGAATGACCTTGTTGCCGACTGCTCATGGTAGTCACCAAACCATGATTCCACATCGATTTTGACCCTTTTTGTCTCCGTCACACTACGGGAGCTCACATCGGTGCTGAAGAGGACCGAGGCATCGCCCCCGATCCTGTAGCCACCCACGTAGAAATCACCATAGATGGCGTGAAACCCATCAATGCCCTTGCGACGCAGCACATCAAAGGCATCTGCCGAGAGTTCTGGCGGACGCACAAAGGCCACCGTGCCGGCGCGGTAGCTCGTGGTGATCGAGGCCTTGTTTGAGTCCCTGTTTTCCATGACGTCCTTGTCAAACTGTACCGAGACGCTGGCTTCGAGAAAGGGCAGATCGACACCAACGCCGGCGCCAACGCTGAGGTGGTCTGTTGATGCGGACGAGCTCATTACTTCTGAAGACCTGAAGCTGCCACTGGCATCATCTGCCGTGAACTGTATCGGCGCCGAGACAAGAGAGTCTGTGTCGAATGCCGACTGCATGGCGAATGGATTCTTGCCATTGGCCGTGGCGGCTGATCGGAAGAACATTCCCAAGGGGAGAACGCGAGCTTGCCATGGGAGACGGATTGGTGACCGGGTGATTGCTTGCTGGGCCACGCAGGGGATGAGCGGGTTGAACACATCTGGGTCGAGGGTATCAGCCGTCAGAGGAGCCAGCTTGCTGACTTGGTTGATTCCAAAGACGGGCATGGCGATGGCTGCTCATGGTGTTGGTTCTGCCGAACGCGAGTGGGGAGGCGCAAGAGTCATGAAGTGCTGTGAGAACATGGAGTGGCCCGGAGATCGCAACGCCGGAGCATTTCGCGGCTCGGGCGTCTTGCAGACTTCCGTATCCCCACGCTCACTCCCCTGTCCCCAACCGCCGTGGCTGCGTTCTAGACTGGAGGGGCCGGGATCTGAAGCCAGCTGAAGGCGCTCAGCCAGCCCTGGTGCCATGTGTTTGCTGGCGTCTGGATTGTTCGAGCGGGCTAACATGTCACTTACGAAGCCACTTTCGGGACGCAACTGGTCGCTTGTGGCAAAGACTGATTCAGCTGTTGCAGATCGTCGACCTCATTAGCTCATGTTCACCGGTTACTACGACTAGAACTACATCCTACCTGTCTTGAGCTGACATTCTGCAAAGAGTTCGAACCAATTGCACATGTAGGAAGACTTTACAGAGGCCATGGGGGCTTCGATCATGGCTCGGGACCGAAGTCTGGCCAGCTGCTTGCCCGACACCCCTGTCAATATTGACAATAGTGGCATACTCCGTCCGATGTGTTATTAGAGCATCACAACGAAGACAGGTAATAAGATCGCCACGGAGGGTCCAGCGGGAAGTCGAGTTGAAAAGATAGAGCACAGTCCTTCATTCCATAATCTCAGGTAGTTGTTGTATTACATTGGCCTTGAGCTTCAGGAACTGCTCCTTTTGACTCCGAAGGTGCATCGTTGGTGTAGTGCCATCATGTCTCTGAACCTCGCGCCTTACAACAATGGCATGCGCCTTGGTACGTCAATTGTACAATGATTGGAAGCCTATCTGAGGTGGACCACTAACACAATATAGGCCAAGGGTAGGCTGTGTAACAGGACTCTCAAAAGTTGGTGAAGGATCTAACAGGCTCAGCTTCAATTCGTACACACAGCAAATCTGCATTGACGACGCCGTTGTCATCGATCCCGATCGCATCGACAATGCGGTTACCAACGATGGCTTCACCATGCGAGAGCTTCGGTACGGCATTGGTGCGCGCGCAAAAGCGGCCCGTGCCCTCAGCGGACTGAGGGATGATGAGGACGAAGATGAAGATGATGAGGATGAGGATGAGGGCGGCCTTCAGCCTCAACCACAACTAACAAAAGCGATACCAACACCAGCCACCTTTACGGGGACTGATACCTCCAATGGACAAACACCGCCCTTGATAGGGCCTGCCCCTCCTACACCACTCGACAGCATGGCGCTTCAGTTGAGTCAAGACGTGAAAACAGTGGCCAAGCTTGTCGAAGACATTGCCAGACTTGAGACTGCCATTGAAGAAGCGGTTGATCCCGACAGTGCGGAGTCAAAGAGAGATGCACTGCTTCTTGAGAAGAAGAGAATGCGCCTTGCCCGTCTCAAGACGAATGGAACTGGCCTCAAGAGTAAAAACCCTCGCGGTGCCGCGCGAGAGTTGTCGAGGCGTGGTCCGAGCCAGATTGTCTCGTACAGTTCACGCTTTGTGAACAAAATCAGGTAGACCATGGCTTTGCTTATTGAACTTGCGTGTTTGGACACAGCTGACTTAAGCAGTGAAATCACGGACGATATGAACATTTCTGGATCTCTTTCAATCAAGTACGGCGCCATTGGCGGCTCCGGCAAAGGCTCCTTTATCGACTCAGACAAGTTCAAGGAGAGCGATCTCAACTTCTTCATCTCCGTCAAGGTCGTCAACCAGAGCATCAACATCAAGGATGCCCTTGTTTTCCAGGGCCTGCCCTCGGTGAACGAAACCAACTTCCGGTCGGTCTTTGGCGACTGCTTCATATCGGGCTTCTTAGAGGGCGGCGAATTCAATGCTCTTGTGAGCATGAAGGTTGTCAACAAGGACAAGCGCATGGCTATCATGGCGGAGTAAAGCATCCTCTCATCCGTCTTCACCAACAACTTGCTGTACGGGCTTATAGCTAATTGATCCTGCATAGAGCAGAAGTCGCTTTGAGCGTTGGTGCTGCCGACATCAAAGCCAAGGCCAACGTCGACATGGCCAAGTCAAGCTTCTCGTCGCAGACGGAGACGACCATTCAGGTTGGCTGGTCAGGCGGCGGCCACATCAAGCCAGGTATAACTCATCCTTCTCGGCCTCCTTGTCCAATGTGTTAATAGCTTGCAGTGGACCAGCTTTGGACGATTCAAAGCTTGATGGAAACGGCTGCCAAGTTCCCTGATCTCGTGGCAAACACTCCTCAGCGTACATAGTGAGTTTGCTGGGCTGTTTTAATCACCAACGAATGGCTGGCTAACCATTGTCCCCAGTGCCATTCTCACCAAGTATGAGTCGCTTCGGAGCTACATGGCCCTGAAGCCACCAAAACTAAAGCCAATGTTCTACGAAAACGCAGCCATTTATACGAATGCGCTGCTGGACGCCTATATGGACTACAAGAATGTAATCGTCTTGCCCCCACCATCTGAAGGAAGCTTTATTCAGTCGGCTGACTTGAGCAGATTTACCGCACCCTTGGAACCCAACTTTTTGATATCCAGGCTGGCACAAAGAAATTTGTAGATTGGTCTGATCAAGTGAAAGACTATGCCGATTCGACCACGCTCTCTCTCATCGACGACGAAAAGCCCTTTAAAGCGACCATCAAGGGGCTTGACCTAGCTCGCCGGGCTTGCCGGTTTCAGATGGTCAAGATTGTCAAGGAAGTCGATGCGATCGAGGAGCATCCAGACTATGCCGCCGATGAAAAACGTCCAGAGGCCATCCAGAGCACCATCATCTTTCGCGAGCGGCTTCCCGGTGTCAAGGACAAAGAGAAGGTGCCGTATCCCGAGATTTTCGGAACCGAAGCCCCTTGCCCCTTGCTTGACCGTGTTGACGGCGACGGCGTGAGCGAGGCCGAGGCCGCCAAGGCTGCCAGCTATGGTGTAGAGCAGCCTGAGGTTGGCAAGTTCCAGAAGCTGGCGCCCATGGTCGGCTCGCCCCAAGGCACGCTCTTTTGCAACTTGGATTTTGTCAAGGCTGATTTCAGCTTGCGCACCGTCACGGTCGACGTCAACGACGGCGTGGTCATCGGTCTCAGCGTCCGATACACCAACGGCCTTTTAGCTGCCGTAGGAACCTCCGGCGGCCGCAGAAGTACACTGACGGTGCACCATGAAGATGGCGAAAAGATTATTGCCTGCTCGATCGAGACGGGCCGTCGCAAGGACGTGGACAAGGCCCCGACCCGTGTTACTGCTCTTCGGCTGTACACCAATCGTGGACCGGACCTGTTGGGCAACTCGGAGGACTGGAAGCCTGCCGTGAATGGAGAAGGAATCCGTGACAACCGACAATTTGAGCAACTCGACTTGAAGCACTTTGACCCTCTGCTCGTCAATGCTCAGATCAAGGGGTTCTGGGGTTACGGCACCACAACACCGCAAATCAACTCCCAGAGTGGCATCTTCCGTCTGGCCCCAATTTGGGGCAACAAAGAGGTTCGTTATCAGTGCCGTATTGTGTCTACTATGGCTTGTGTACTGACTCTGATTGCTTTGTAGAGTACCGCTGCCACGGTAGGCATTCCAGTGGAGGAACCGACCGACACATCTACTATCAGGACCAACGTGGAGGCTCGCTACTGGAGTGGCCGCGAGCATCGAGGGTGGCAAGGGACCGCAGTTGGCCGGAGTGCCATATTCGAGGACACCTTCGCCAGGCCCTTGCCCATTGTCCCGACAGTCATCTACGGCTTCCGTCTCATTGACGTTGCTGGTACCAACTCTCCCCGTGTCGCCCTCAGCCTTCCGTCTGTCTCGGAGACGGGATACACCTTGTCGGCCAAGTCCTTCTTGCATGGGACACAGAATCTCGAGGCCAGCGTCATGGTCCTTCCACACGGCACGATTCCCTTCCAGCATGGCTATGTCGACGCCAGCGACAACCCCGGCGGCCGCGCGGCAAACCAGAACGCAAGGCTCGGGGTCAAGTTCAGCAAGCCCTTCAGGGAGCCGCCCAAAGTCTTTGTGTGGTTCACCGAAATTTCGCAACCGCGCACCCGGCGGTACCTCCGGACCTACGTCGACGACATCACGGCGGACGGCATGACGGTGCACATTGACACCTGGGACAACAGCGAGTTTGAAGCGGCGCGTGTGGCGTGGCTGGCATGGCCCGCCGAGTGTGACGGCAAGTCGATCAAGGCTGGAAACTCCATGTTCAGCAGGGACCGGGACCCCCAGGAGACCGGCTGGTACGGCGGCAGCTTCGGCAAGGACCCCAAGGTGTTTACTGGCATCAACTGCATTGATTTCCCGGTCGATCCCAACAGCCCTATTCCTCTACCCATCTTTGGGAAGCACGAGTGGGCGACCAAGGACAAGCTACGTTGGCACGGAGGGACGTGGGGAGACACGGTAATGACCAAGGTGGGCTTCTGCTGGATTGCCGTGGAGTAGGATACACGCTCTTCACCATGTTGGTATGATCTCTATGTCGGATGGTGTAGAGGGTTATGACACACGCTGTACCGTCTTAACCGCTTACCCACCATGAACCCTTAGCCATCATGAGGACGATCAGTAGAGATATGTGATGACATGTAGGTAATAACCTAGCAGCAAGAAGTGTACTATCGCCCGTTATATGAATCACTATGCAACCTCGTCAAGTCAGGGGTTGGGCGTATCTGCGTATGAATCAGCAGCTATAGGGGCTTTGGCTAACTAATAAGAATTAGAAATGGCTCTTATGGCCAAATAACAAGGATTGAGATACTTGATTCTCTTAAAGAATGCTAGACAGACGAGATCACATGCATGTACTCATGGTAATGGGTCGCTAATTGACCCCCATCAGACCATGAGCAGCCAGAAAAATGAGAACACTTATTCACCCAAATGCATTGATTTAACAATATACACGGGCAATGGCCGGGTTATGAGCTTCGCTTATGTCTGCTTATAATCTGACTGTTGGGTGCTCGAATTTGGTCGGATCCCTAATTATTTTGTCCACATCTCCCTCCGCGAATCCTTTCACAAGCGCATCATAATGCCCTTACCACCACATACAACTATAGGTAGTAGAAAACTTAGGGTCCTGTTAAGCACTTCTCTTAAGTGTATTATCTGCTATTTTTAATAGCTAGGGGATCTAGATCTAGGGTTATATGCTTCTATTTCTAGTAATTAACTAACCTTATATTAAGGTAGTTACTACTATTTTACTTTAATTAAATATACTACTAATAGTGCTAGTAAAACTAGGCTAAGTTTATTTTTTATTAAGCCCTTAAATATTACCTTAATAATTTCACCCCCCTTTACTTAAAACTAAGTTATTTTTAATACTAGTACTGCTATTACTTACTTTATATAAGGTAAAGTTATATATAATACTATGCCTTTCTTATACTTTATATAATATTTTTATATTACTTACTAGTATTTATTTTCTCTTTTTTTATAGCTTTTTTACCTTATTAATATATATCCTTAATAATTATAATAACTAACTTTATAATAACTATTACTATTACTTTTATAACTATAATTATAACTATATATTAAAAGCTAAGTAAGGATATATAATATATTTATATATATTTTATACTTTATTACTTACTTATAGTTTAACTGCTTTATAAAACTAAATTATTAAACTTAATATATAAGGCTATAATATTCTTTTTAAATAGTATTAAAACTATTTTAATACTTTCTTAATCCCTATCTTTTATTATAAATAATATTTATTTAAGGTAATTAACTTTATAAAATATATAAAAAGTAAAGAAGAATTTAAGTAACTCTTTAAAAAAGAGAATAAAAAAAAGCTTAAGAAATGCTATAACTTAGTATAAAAAGTATATTTAAAAATAATTTATAACTATAAGATCTTTTTATATAAAGATACTAGGAATATAATAATAAAAGCATACTATAGTACCTTTAAGTCTTTTATATACTTTTTAAAAGGTACTGTTTTTAATTAAAAAGCTAATAAAGTTAAAAGCTTAGCACTTAATATAAATATTCTAGTTTAAAAAGGGGATAATATTTACCTAAGTTTTTATAAGGACTGCAGGTTAATATAATTACTTTTTTATTAAAACTGTAATTAAAAGCTAGATTATTATAATAACTACAAACTATAACTAAATACTTATAAGTGTTATTTAATAATATAACTTAAGGATATTAATATTAACCTTATATAATATATAAATACTATTTATTATAATTAATAAATAAAGCCTATAGTTAATAGTGTTATAACTAATAAAAATAAGCTAAAGATAGTTACTTTAAGAAAGCAGTTAGTTTATATTTAATGCTATATCCCTTTTAATAAATATATATTTAGACTAACTAGCTTTACTTCTTTAATAAAAAAGTTATATTTAGTAATAGTCTTAATAAATATTAAGCATTAGATTATATATTATCTATATTTACACTATATAGTTTAACTAAAAGAACTATAAAAAATATAAATACTACTTTTAATTATAGTTATTAAAGTCTTACTTATAAGTATTAAAAGCTTAAAAGTTCTTTTTTACTTAAGCTAATATTAACTAACTGCTATTCCCTACCCCTACTAGCTATATATTAAAAAGCATTTAAAAAAGGACTTAAATATAATAATAATACTAAGTATAATTATATTAATAAGCGTTAATAGTTTTAAAGTTCTTTTATACTTAAATTAATATTTACTAACTATTATTTCTTACCTTTACTAACTATATATTAAAGACCTTTTAAAAAGAGATTTAGAGATAATAATAAAATTTATAATAATAATATTTATAATAATAATTATAAACAGAAGTATTAAAAATTAAGGCATCTTACCTCTTATATATTAAATTTTAATATATCTTTTTTTATTAAATAAGTTATAAATAAGAAAGTTACTAAAATTAAAAATAGCCTTTATTTTAAATATAGCTAATAAAAGATAAGAAATATATCCTAAGTCTTTATAATATTATAATCTTTTAAAAATATAAATACTAGGTCTATAAGGAGAAAGGGATAATATATATTTTAAGAACTAGATTATTTAAGTAAGCTATGCACTTTATAAAAGCATTACTGTTTTTTATTTCCCTTAGTATTTTTAAGTAGTTATTTTTTAAGTGTAGTAGCTTATTTAATAGGTTTTAATTCTTAAAGATCCTAAAGATATAATTATTATTCTAGCAGGGCTAAATATAGTAGCTTATTTAAAGGATAGGTTTTAAGTCTTAAAAATTCTAAGAATATAGTTATTATCTTAGTAAGGCTAGGTATAGTAGCTTATTTAAAAGATAGGTTTTAGGTCTTAGAGATTTTAAGGATATAGTTATTATTCTAGTAAGGCTAGGTGCAGCAGCTTATTTAAAGAATAGGTTTTAGGTCTTAAAGATCTTAAGGATATAGTTATTATCTTAGCAGGGCTAAGTGCAGTAGCTTATTTAAAGGATAGGTTTTAAGTCTTAAAGATCTTAAAGATATAGTTATTATCTTAATAAGGCTAGGTGCAGCAGCTTATTTAAAAAATAGATTTTAGGTCTTAAAAATCTTAAGGATATAGTTATTATTTTAGCAGGGCTAGGTATAGCAGCTTATTTAAAGAATAGGTTTTAGTTATATTATTTAAATATAAAATTAAAGTAAGGTTTAATTAAAATTAAGCTAGATTATTTTATTATTTATCTCTTTATTTAATATACTATATAATTAAGATTAATAAGTAAAGTCTATATTAATAAGGTAGAGATATAAATATAAAGCATAATATTTTAAAATATAAATAAGTTTAGTAAATCTTAAGCTGCTAATAATAAACTTACTGCTTTTACTTATACTTTAATATTTTTATAAAGTATACTAATTATTAGTAAATAAAGCCTAAATTCCTAATTTACCTTAACTATCTTAACCTCTAGCTTTTTTAAATATAAAAAAAAATACTTCTTTTACTATATGCTATAAGCATAATATATTAACTTTAGCTTTAATTTTTTTATATACTTTTTTAACTTTAGTAAAAATGCCTTATTTACTAAAACTTCTAGTTTATTAATATATTTATAAATAAAAAGCATTATAATACTAAAAGCCTAAATATCTTTTAAAAAATTATATAAGATATTTTTAAATATCTTTAAAAGTAAATACTTATATATTTTATAAGTTTTATTATAAATTAAAGTAAATAATAACCTAAAGTTAAATAGTATTATATTTTATATTAAAAAATAGGTAATATTTAATAGTTTAATATTATAATAAATAATATTCTGCGCCTTTAAGTAATTAAAAGCAGATAATATATTTTAAATAATCTTTACTATATTTAATATTAAAAATAGCTATTTACTATAATATATATTAAAAAGTAAAGGAAGAAGAAGCTTAAAATATAGTATAAATATATAGGTATTAGCAGCTTTAAGCTTAATAATATTATCCTAATAAGACTTTAAATTAAAATTTAAAATAAGAATTTTAAAAATACTTATATACTTTAATAGCCTAAGTATATCTCTCTTATATTTTTATCTTACTGCAGCTTTAAAAAGGTTATTTTAAAGGAAAACTTTTACTACTACTATATCCTTTATACCTAAATATT